>NW_012149175.1:1175711-1176586 GCF_000956105.1 Propithecus coquereli
TTATGTATTTGTCCTACATTTGTTATACTTTTATTTTGTTCTTTATTTTCTTTTTCAGATTAACTGGGTATCCTTTTGACATTTAATTTTTTTCCTTTCTGTTGTTTTGGAAGTTATACATTCTATTTCTATTCTAGAAATTTTAACATGCTTCGTTCATCAGAGTCTAAAGGCAATCAATATTTTTTTGTCCATCTGAATAATTCAAGGTCCTTAGAAGATTTAAATTAACTTCGCCCAAATTCAAGGCTTTTTTTTTATATTTTAATCCTATTTTGGTTTTTGTTAATATTGGTTGATTGATTATGTTAGTAGCTGCAAAGAGAATTACCAAAATCTCAGGGGTTTAATAAAACAAAAATTAATTTGTTTACTCATGTCACGATCTGATGCAGGTTATGTGGCTCTGTTGGTGATTTTCCCCCCATGACAATTCAGGGATCTGAGTAAATCCCATGTCTAAACTTAAGTATTTCCTGAATTTACTTCCAACCACATAGATGGGAGAAAAAAATATGGAGAACTTACCCTCTCTCTTAGCAGCCTCAGACTAGACAAGAAGCATCACCTCTGTTCACATTTCCTTTGGTGGAAACTCCATCACATGCTCCCAATGGACTTACCAGCTCCAACTCTGAGGAAGGGTAGGAGCTATAGTCTCTCCATGTGGCCAGGAAGATGAAACATGCAGCGCTATTTGGTCCACAGAAATTATTATACCTTCATATAGTTAATATTTACATTTACTTTTTTAATTTTTGATTTATTATTCTTCTTGCCTCTCAGGTTTGCTTTTTGAGATTCCCTTCCTTTTGCCTAAAAAATATCCTGTGGAATATTGTAGTTCTGTTAGGAAAACCTGATTTTTACTTGTT
>NW_012149175.1:1177518-1194015 GCF_000956105.1 Propithecus coquereli
AACCCAGAGCCAGACTCCTTAAAATATAAGTATTTTATAATCTTTCTGATAATTTCAATGTCTAAAAATTTTGCAGGTCAAATTCTGGTCTCAGTTGTTTCAGCCAGTTCTTACTCATGGTGTCTTATTTCTTGTGCCTTTTGTGAACTCATACTTCTTGGAATTTCATTTGAGGCCCAAGGTGAAGGTGTCCCAATAGAAAGGATTTACTTTTGCTTCAGCCAGGAAATTGGGGTGGTTACCATCATTAGACCACTTTAAAATAAATTTTCAGCTTGAGATTTTTGACAAGGACCAACTAATTACCATAACCCCAAGACACAAACTATGTGAAGTGTTAGATTGTGCTTATAAGTAATCAAGGGAGAGTTTTTTCCCCTCCATTTCACTCAAACACTTGAGAAAGGAAATTTCCTCACATTCTTCTTGTGGGGAAGAGGAAAGGCAAGATGGATATATTTCTAGTTCATCTGGAGGGCATGGTATTAAATATTTTGGGCTTCCATTTGTATGTGATAGGGGTAAGAAAGGAAATTTTCCCAACCCTGGACTGGTCCGAGGCTTGTTCTTCTGTTCCCTACTCGCTACCTAACCTTGAAATTTAACTTCATTTAGTTTTTCAAATGTTCTCAGAGAAAATCTCAGATTTGTCTATTTTTCTTTTTGCATTCCTGGTTTTACTAAGTGTTAGCTCATCAATATATTTATATATTTTAAAATTTATTCAGTGTTTCTGATTATGTCCAATGGGTGATCTACAGGGCACTTAGTCCACCATTCCATTTGAACATAAGTCCTATTCAATGTCTTTGTGTATCATGCTTCTATCTGCTGCTGGTGACTGAAGTTCTTGTAGTTCAGCTGTGCTCTCTGAAACCTCCTCACTGTAACCCTAGGCCTTGACAGGTCTACTGGGTCTCTTTTCATTCATTGGAGCATATCAAGACTTCTGTAGTCCAAACATTCAATGTGGAAAAACATCAATGCTCTCTCATATTTTCTGTGTTAACTATATAATGCTGTTATTTCTACTCATCTGCTGTTAACCCAAATAGTTCAGGATACCCTAGAAGAAATTCTTCTCCAAATGGAAACCAGGGAACAAGCTATTCATGCTTTTGGCTTCCCTTTTATCCTAATTTAATTTTCTATTGTCAAGCTACCCCCTCTCTCATGCTCCACAACTCCCAAAGCGACTTGCTAGGCTGAGGCCCAGAGTGTTTGGGGACTGGAAGACATGATGGAGATCATGGAGAAGGCATTTAAATCTTCATTTTATTCTTGCAAATTTCTCTCTCTCTCTCTCTCTCTCTCTTTCAGAAGGAAGGGAGGGAGGGAAGAGAAGGGAGAGGCAGAGGAGGAGGAAGAGGAAAGTCTAATCTGAAATCTAAAACCCAGAAAAGACTTATTGGTTCTAGGTTGTGTTCTTTCTTCCCTTTGAACAGAAGAAAAATTAGAAATAATCTAGAACAAAAATTCTTTGCTTTAGTATCTCAGAAATAATACCCTAGTTTACTCATGTGCTTATATGCATTGTTCATAAGAAAATATGAGAGAGTATTGATATTTTTCCACATTGAGTGTTCAGGCTACAGAGGTCTTGATATGCTCCAATGAATGAAAAGAGATCCAGTAGACCTGTCAAGGCTTAGGGTTAAAGTGAGGAGGTTTCAGGGAACACAGCTGAACTACAAGATCCTCAGTCACCAGCAGCAGATAGAAGCATGATACACAAAGACATTGAATAGGACTTACGTTCAAATGGAATGGTGGACTAAGTACCCTGTAGATCATCCATAGGACATAATCAGAAATACCAAATAGATTTTAAAATACATAAATACTATATTATAATTTCCTATCTATTGTCTGTCTATCCCATTAGGCTCTAAGCTTCTTGAAGGTAAGAGTTATAACTTGTTCACACCTGTATCCTCATAATAGCACAATGTCTGATTATCAATAATCAGATTCATTAAGGTTTATTAAATGAGTAAAGATTTATTAAATGAATAAAGATTTATTAAATGAGTAAATAAACTCATTGAAAGGCCACTTTGTAGTTTTGTGGAAGTATGGTGAGAGGGTGCAGAGGGTGGGAATGTGGATGATGGGAGTGGGAAGAGTTTGGGAGGTCAAGAAAAAGGCAGCAGAAAACACCAACTAAAATAGATATCGAAATCCCAGCTTGAGTTGTCTAAAACCAGGCATCTCTCCAGGATGCATCTTTAAGAATGTGTCTATTTGCTTTTCTAACTGAGACATCCCACTCTGATTTATCTGATGAGAAAAAATTAAAAATAAGGAAAAAATTTACAAGGCTTTCTTATTAAATATAAAGAAGATGCTGGAAAAGAGGCCAAGATCAAATAAGCACACACACACAAAAAAAAAACCTAAACTTTCTCCAATTGTATCCTCAAGGTGATTGATTAATATGCTTCACCTAGTACATTTTCCCATGTGCACCTGGGAAAGTTTCATCTCAAATCAGTATCTAGAAAATCCTTGTTAAGAGAGGGGTTTAGTGATCACAAATTTTCTTTGAAACATTTGCTCATTTAAACTAGGGGTGGGTTTGGCTGGGGGGAGATTGGTCAGAACAACCACTGGCCTGTGTAAAGCACACGTGCATATGGGAAGAGTTTAGGCAGATGGCGATATTCCCACAGCCTCTCCACTACCCATCATACCTTGCACCCCTTTCCCCCCTGCCAGTTAAGATGCTTCCAGTCAGGCAGGAAGCATTCATGTGCTTTTTCTTCCTTCCCTTCCTCCCTTGCTCTCTTTCTTCCTCAATCCTGGAGCACCTTCTGCATACCAGGCACTATGACAGAAATGAAGATGAATGAGTTTCAGCCTCTGTCTTCAAACTCTTAAACATTCATAAAGGTGACAATACATCAATAACAATAATGAAAAGCAGAATGTGTTAGGAAACAAATGAGAAGCCAGAGAGAATGCCCTAGGTGGAGGAAGGATAGTAAGTACCTCCATGTTTGGGAAAACAATTTGTCTGGGCTCTTAAGAAAATAGTCACTCTAGTTTCCCTGATTGGAATGTGTATAACATCAGTAATGCAACTAGGATTACCAATGAGTGCATCATCAGTTTCCCAGGGAAAAGAATAGCTGGAGTCTTACAGTGTTTACACCTGCCAATTCTGTAAGATTTCCTTTAGATGATTACATAATTTTTCTTTTGGTCCAGTTAAAATAACATTATGCACACCCCTGTTAGTCAGACAATAACCAGTCATAGACAATCATTTTCAAAGCTGTCAGCATTTCCTTAATGACTTCTTCCAGTTCTGATATCATGAAGTAGGAAATGAAAAACTTAACTTTTATAATCCCATAGGATTCCAGGGGACAACTTGCTGATAGTTTTTAAGTTTCCTCCTTCATTAAGAAGAAAGACAGTACCCCTGTTAGGATGGATTTTATTAAACAGTCCAAAACAATAGATGCTGGCATAGATGCAGAGAGAAAGGAACATTTATACACTGTTGGTGGGACTGCAAAGAAGTAAAACCTCTATGAAAAATAGTATGGAGATTCCTCAAAGAACTAAAAGTTGACCTACCATTAGATCCAGCAATCCCACTGCTGGGTATCTACCCAAAGGAAAAGAAGTCATTTTATCAGAAAGATGCCTGCACTCGAATGTTTATTGTAGCACAATTCACAATTGCAAAGATATGGAATCAACTCAAGTGCCCATCAATACATGAGCGGATTAACAAAATGTGGTATATGTATACCATGGAGTACTACTCAGCCATAAAAAGGATGAATTGATGCCTTTTGCAACAACGTGGCTAGAACTAGAGACCATTATCCTAAGTGAAGTATCTCAAGAATGAAAAAACAAACATCACATGTACTCTCTATTAAACTGGAACTAACTGATGGACACAAGTGCACAGAGGGAAGCAAAACTTATTGGAAATTAAGTAGAGGGGAGAGGGGAGGGGCAAAAACCTACCTAACGGGTGCAATAAACACTATTTGGGTGATGGGCACACGTATAGCTGTGACTCAAGCATTACAAAAGTGATTCATGTAAGAAAAACATTTGTACCTTCCTAATATTCTGAAATTATATATACATATATACAACAAAAAATAAAAACAGGAAAGACAGGATTATATTAGATGTAGATAAAATCCAGGTATAATTCAAGGGTTTTTAGGTACAAAACATTTCATTTTGATATTTTCACCCAATGATTGTAATGAGGCCTTAAGAACTTTCCTCTCGCTGCGTCACTTTAGAAAACTTCAATGGGAATCTAAATTATTCTTCCTCTAACCTGGAGCAAGTGTCAAAATCATCTCTAGCAAGTGAACAGTTTACTCACTTGTTTATGGAAAAATGGGTTTAATTATTTTACCAGATAAAATAAATTACAATTAAAATGCCCTTGAAATAATAATTTAATGATTTGCTTAAGAGACATTTACTGAACCCTCATCATATATAAGCTACTATGATGGAAAAAAAAAACTGTATGCCTTCAAGGAATGTGCGAGCTAGAAACACAGTGTTTTATGTACTAGAAAGTATTGACAGAATAGAGTCATTCAATCAAAGATTATTTGATTTGTTAATTCTGTACTGCAGACATGACAATATCCTTGACAGTGATCTGTACTGTTCATAAAAATACTTTCTAATGGAAATATAATGTGAGCTACATATTTAATTTAAAATATTCAAGTATGTTTTAAAAAATAAAAAGAAACAATGGAAATTAATTTGTTTTATTTAATTCAATATATCCTAAATGTTATCATTTAAACATAGAATCAATATTAAAAAATATTAATGAGATACACTCACGAATGATTTTACATTCATTTTTGTTGTACTGAGTCTGAAACTCAGTGTGCATTTTACACTTACAGCACATCTCAATTCATACTAGCCATATATCGAGTATTCAGTAGACACATATAGCTAGTGGCTAGCCTATTAGACAGCTCCAGTTTAAAACATGGATGAGTTGGTAAGATATTTATATTGTTTATAACACAGGTAGGAAGAAGAAATTGCAGTGATCAGGACAACAGTTTATGAGAGTCAGAGACATTTATATATTAAACATCTAAATAAACTTGAGAACGACAGCAACAAAAGTAAAGGCTGTGTATAAAGATCAAGTTTGGGTTCACAAACAAACAGAGATCCCTTTAAGAAACTGTCTGAAACTTATTTACATGAGATTATTTTTGTTTTTAATTTACGTCAATATGTTCTAAATTGCCTTGTTTACAGGGTGGAGCGTTCTTAATACAATAAGCCATCACAATAGCAAATGCAATGACTTTTTGGCCTTGCAGAGAGGAAATCCTATACTATACAGAGTTGCTGGACTTCAGGGTGGGGCCCTGTTATTCTGCAGTTAAAGTAATCATGGCTTAATTCAGAGCCAAAATGAAAACAGTGACTGCCTGGATTGAACTTCGTGTGTTTAGATGAGGAGTTCTGAGAATCAAATCACAAACTACATTTATTAAGCAGCTAATATAGTCATCTCACTGTGTTATTCTCTCATATCTGTAGTTTCACAAACTAGTTACACAAACTAGTATCTAATCTATAAGTAATCAAAGTATTCTAGAATATTGTCAGCTTTCTTTAGAAAGAACTCAAGGCCAAGAATAAATCAAGTCCCCTTGTGGTAAGGAGCATCTTAGCCTTCAATGAATGCAGAATTTTGGGGAAAGGAGGAATAGATAGAGGGAAGGGAAATGATCTGTGAGATCTCTGATCTCTGTGCTGTGAATTGTTAAGTCGGACTAGTAGCCAAAAATATCAGAAAGTACTGGAAAGTAAGACAGAGATGTAGGACCCAGGGACATTGATTCAGGTGAGCCATGTGACTGACAAGAAGGATTTAAATTAAAATTGTTTGAGCTTTGAATCAATAATCCCAGCCTATCCTTGGGCATTCTCATTCATATCTTAAAGTCATCTGAGCCAATACTTTCCATGCTCAAAATACTATCATTATTAGCTTGTTATTATTATCCTATATTTTATGCATTGAGTATAAAATTTAATATTCAATTTATAAAACAAAATAAAATAAGCAGTGCCCAACGTACATATAGGTATTTTGAAACACAGGCTAAAGATCTATTTGCCAACCATCCTCCTGGAACTAACTGGCTCATAGATTCAACAATAGCCCTTGGAGATCAAAGATTCCACACTATTCTGGTTTTGTGAGAATAGAAAGTCACAGTCCATTACAGGATCTTGATACAACATTGCCAAATTCTGCTGCATCCTGAATAGAGCAGAGTGTGAGATAATTGCCAGTATCACCTAAATGTTCCTCAATGAGTCTTAACTGAACGTCAAAACACAGAGGTTATGTGCTGAGCAGGTATAAGATAAATATCATTACCTCATCCATGCAGTGGCCTCCCAGGCTTCTGTGACACATTAGCAGTGTTTGAATTGTTGTCATTAATGATAAGAAAAAAACAAAACTTTATGCAGTACATAGTGTCCTTCCAAGTTCCCTGCAACACGCAGTTTGCAAAGTGAGCCCAGCCTTACACCTACCCCAACCCCTCTCACTAATTATTCACCAAGCTTATTTCCCAATCTGACTCCTCATTTCCATAACCTATTTTCCTCTTCACCTTTCTACCTCTCTGCTCTAGTTTTTAATTTTTTTCCCTTTCTCACTCTCTAATGTAAAAGTACATTATGTCCCTAGATAGCACATTTTATATATTCAGGTTAATACTATTAGACTAAAACATTCCTCTTTACTACCATTGATCCCCGAAGCAATCCTAAAATGGCAATCCATTTAAAGCAGCACTCCAGTCTAGCTGCAAAGGCAAGAATCCCTCAGCTATAAAAAGGGCACGAATTTCATCGTATTTCGTGTTATTCATCTTAGAGGCTATGGAGCCTCTTACTTAACTGTATTTATAGCGTCGGAGAACATGTAACCAAAAAGGTAATCTCTTTTTTTACATTTATGTTAAATTAAGTACTTGGGGAAAGTGGCATCCATGGACAGGGAATCGAGTTCTCAGGTGCAAGTCTCTAATTTAATATTGCCCGTGGGATCACGAGCCATTTATTCAATTTCTCAAAGCCTCTGTTTCCTCATCTGTAAGATGGGAATAATAAAGGACCTACATTAGCATCACTGGGAGAGTGAATGAGATAATGCACAGACTCAAGAAATTAGTCATGTGATTATTACCACTATTATTATCATTAATAATACATTAGCATTATCATAATGAAGTCTCCATCCATTGGAAGACAAATCCCCATGGAGTCTGTTCGATGTTTAAAATATAGGCTGGAAAAGACAATTGCTAGGCCAAAGGTGCTATAGTCGAGGACTGGGAGGGAAGAAGTCTATTCTTTAGGTTATCCCAGTTTGAATAGGAAACACAGGATAAAGGCTTGATTGAATGTGGTGATGAGTCCTGTGGATCTCTTTTAATTGATAGACTTCCCCATTTCATTCTCTTGACATTTATTTGTTGGAAAGACTGAGTCATTAGATCTTTAGAGGAGTTTCCCTCAGGATTTTGCTAATTGCATCCCTGTGGTGTCGTTAGGAGGTTCCCATGCTCTCCAGTTTTCCTGTCAGTTGTTAGATCCCAAGCAAGATCAATCCAGATTTGATATTTTTACAAGACCACCTTATGGATGGCACATTGCCCCATTGGGAGACACATTATCTCTCTCCTAATTTTATAAGCTGCAATTGATGCTCAGGGTCTTGATCCCTAACGAGAATCAGTGAGGGGCTAGGGGGTCGGTAAAGAGATAATATTGCAGTTCTATCATCCCTTCATTTGTTTCCTGGAACATTTCTATACAAAGTAACTTCCCCTTTTCTACCACTTGATTACCCAGTGGTACAATACAGGAAATTCAGGGGAAATGCTTAATCTGTCCCTACTCCCTATTCTTCACCAGTTTTAAAAATAATGTTTGTAGCCTAGTATTCTAAACCCAGTACATTTTGTTGGTGGTAGGTTTTTCTTAGTAAGAATTATTATGAAGCCATTGGTTTAAACATATTTAGTATTAAAGTCATTGCAGCTTACATCTTTATTGATGATCAAATTGTTCCATCTTTTTGTGAAGTTGATTTTACTCTAATGGATTCACACCCAGTCACTGAAAACATAATCAGACAAAAATCAGTAAATATAAAGAAACTTTAAAGATGATGACTAACAACATTTACATAGCTTTATGTACAAAACACTGCTCAAACAACTATAGAACATATGTTTTTACTAGTACAATTGAAATTGTTTCATCTCTTGCCAGTAGGGATCTTCTTTAGGTTGATTCCTGAATCCTTTTAACACAACCTCAGTAGTATTTGATAACTTCCTTGCTAAGTGATATGGTAAAGTGTTCCAAATTCATCATGTACGTTTTTCTGTTGCAGGTGTTTTGGTGCTTTTTAGTGGAAAATGGTGTTTCAGAATAAAGACATGGGTGCTGTAGGGCTTATTGACCTTGGTTAGTCATGGTTTTCAGGACTTTTCATTAGACTAAACTAGAAATTAATTTATTTTAAGATAAATTACATCAAGATTCCTACTATATCTTTCGATTTAAATGCAAGACAACAGGGTTTTTACTTAACCTCTTCTATCTTATTTCTTATCTCTTTTCTTCTATTCTGAAAATGACAATCCCGGCTCTCAAGGACACAGGGATAACTGAATTAGGCCACCACATAACTATTCATTTGTCTATTTCTAGATTATCACACAATACTCTAAGAATACAATACCAGCACTACGATCTACAATATTATTACAGTCACATTATTGAGCTTTAAAGTCATTTAAGAATACTTCACCATGTGACTATGCGACAAACTGAACATACATTTGTGTTTTTTTAGATTAATATTTTAAATTAAATTGTATTTTTTAATTATGTAAAATATTTACGTAATTCCAAAATATCAAATCTATCAATAAGACATAATTTAAAAAATCTAACTTTCATCCCTGTCCCCTCTTCCCACTTTCTAGAAGTAACCATTTTTTTAATGTTACAGGGCTTTTTCTTCGTTGTTTTATTTTACATAGCATACTAAGATAAACATAGCATATTATACACATTTTCTTCATCTCCTCACTTCTCAATATATCCTAGACATAAATCCATAGTAGAACAGGGAAATTTTTCCCAATCTTTTTTCTAGATGCATTTGCACCCCCATTGGATGGTTGTCCCATGGTCTACTCAACCAATCCCCTGCCGAAGTACATTTGGGGTGGTTCTGGTCTTTTGCTAGTATCACAATGTCTTTTTGAATTTGTGCTAGTGTAATGTTGGGATTGATTTCTATAAGTGGAATTGCTAGGTCAAAGGGTAAATGTATATGAAATTTACTAGCTACAGCCACGCATCACTTAACAACTGGGATATGTTCTGAGAACTGTATCGTTATTTTGTCATTGCGCGAACATCAGAATGTATGGTATGTAGCCTACTACATACCTAGGCTATATGGTATAGCTTGTTGCTCCTAGGCTACACACCTGTACAGCATGTTACTGTACTGAATGCTGTAGGCAATTGTAACACTATGGTAAGTATCTGAGTATCTAAACATATCTAAACCTAGAAAAGATACAGTAAAAATACAATATAAAAGATAAATGATACAACTATACAGAGCACTTATCATGAATGGAGCTTGGAATGGAAGTTGTTCTGGGTGAGTCAGTGAGTGAGTGGTGAGTGAATATGAAGTCCTACTATACACTAGTGTTAGACTTTAAAAATACTGTACACTTAGGCTACACTAATTTTATTTTAAAACTTAAGTAATTGTGCTACAATGTTATGACACCTACGACATTACTAGGTGATAGGATTTTTCAGTTCCACTATAATCTTATGGGACTACTATTGTATATGAAGCCCGTCATTGATCAAAATGTCCAAGTGATGCATGACTATATTTCCAACCTCCCTGCCATAGGTATTGAACCATTTTGCATTCACAAACATTGGCAATGTACGACAATACCTGTTTTCCCACAGCCACGACAATAGAGCATGTTGCCAAGCTTTTGGATTTCTGCCCACCAACTAGGTGAGAAATTGTATCTTAGTGAGTTTTAATTTACATTTTCCTTATTATGAGCACATTTGATCTTCATAGTATATGATTAAAAGGATTTGCATTTCTTTTTTTTTTTGAGCTATACATTTATTTAGCTCACTTTTATTTATCTTTTTTCCTCCAGTTATTTAAATATTAGGAATGTACGTGAGATAAATTGCAAATATTTTCCTCAGTTTGTCATTTGTCTTTTGTCTTGCAAAATATCATCTGTATGTGTATATGTTAATATATATATTATATAAATAGAGACTATATATGGGCATAGGTATATACACATATGTATAGGATGTATATGTGTATATATACATATATATAATTTACCCTTATTGCTTTTGGATTTAGAGTCACAGGAAAGTCTTAACCGTTTCTATTTATAGAGAAATTTACCCACATTTGGGTAAATCTCACATTTTAATGGTTTCATATTTTTATATTTACATCTTTTAAACATGTGCAATTTATCCTGGTATATAGTGTGAGGAATTAATCCAATTTTATCTTTTTTCATAAACTAGTTATCTTGATACCATTTATTTTAAAAATTCATCTTATTATAGCATTTGAAATGTCATCTGTGGCAGGCAAAACAATGTCCCCCTAAAGATGTCTATGTCCTGTGGGACCTATGAATATGTTTACATAGCAAGGGATAATTAAAGTAGCAGATAGAATAAAGTTTGTTAATCAGCTGACCTCAAGGAGGACACTCTGTACTGTCCAGGTGAGCTCAATGTAATCATAGGGTCCTTTAAGGTGAAGGGGGGGGCAGAAGAGGAGGTCAGGCTCAGAGAAAGATTAGAAGATACTGGTGGCTTTAAAGATGAAGAAAGGGACCAGGATCCATAAAACGCAGGAGGCCTGTAGAAGCTATAAAAAGCAAGGAAATGGATTCTCCCTTAAAACCTCTAGAAAAAATGCAGCCTTGTCAGACAACTTAATTTTAATCCACTGAGAACCATTTCAGACTGACCTACAAAACTGTAAGATTAATAAATTTGTGTTGTTTTAAGTCATTACGTTTGTGGTAATTTTTTTACATCAGCAATAGGAAACTAAGACATCATCTTTACTATAAACTAAATTTAGGAATTAATTTGGATTTATTCGTGGGTTTTCTGTTCTATCCCATCAGTTTTTCTATGTGCCGTGATGACACTGTTTTAATTATAAAGACTTCATAGTAGATTTCAACACCTGCTAGGAACGCCACTTTTCTTCCCTGAAGTTTTCCTGGCTATTCTTCCAAATTAAGCTTATAATCAATTTGTCTGGCTCCAGGAAAAAAAAAAAGAACTTAATGGTATTCTTAATACCAGTAGTCTTTTTGGGGAAATCCCATGCTTGCTTTATGATGGACTCTCTGCAACACTAAAAGTGACTCATATAGTGAGACAGGACGATCTGACATAATCTTTCAGAAGCCATGAAAATAAGAAAAATTAGTTGGAAGTCAGATGTAAACAAATAAGTCCTTTATTATCAAGACTTTTTAAATGCTAAGTGACAGAAACCAATACAAACCAGTTTAAGAAAAAAAAATTAATTGGCCCACACAATTGAAAATCCCAAATGAGGTTAGCTACAGGTACTCAAGTGACATCAGAAACGGGTCTCCAACTCTCATTCCTTCGTTCCTCACTGTTGTCTTTCCACTCAAGGCTGCCCTCTTTATCCACTGACTTCCTGTAACTTCAGACAGCACTTAACCAACTTAGCAACTCCTAAGGATGAAGAGTAACTCTTCCTCAGCAGTTCTAGCACAAGTTGAAACTTCAAATTTCATTGCTCTAGCTTGCTTCACATACTCGCCCCTCAGCCAATCACTGTGGCCAAAAGAATGAAATACTCTGATTGACTAGTTCTGGGCTATGATCCACTCAAGATGGGGGTGGAGTCAGCTCCTCCCAATTCCAAAGATAAGAATAAGGGAGAGGAATTCCCCAAAAGGAAAAGCCAGAACTCAGTGACCAGAAAAAGGGTGAATGGATATAGGACAGGCAAAAGCAATGTATCACCTCTTCAATGGATTTGTACCACATAAATAGAGGTGTATAGTGTCACTGGGTGATGTAAGGGTAGGGGAAAGGAATAATTAAACTTGCTTAAGAGCTGATCAACTGTCGATGTTTAAAGAACACACAAAAATTCCAGTTCTGAATTCTGATAGAGCTGTAGCCAGGCTTGCTGGACACAGGCTACAGTATCTCTGACTTCTCCAGGAGAACTGGCACCTTCCCAGCTGTGTGTCGTGAGTCAGCTTGACTAGTCTATTAGCTTCATCAGAAAGAGTTTCAACCTAGTGCAGTTAAAATGAAAACCAGGGAATATTGGAACATAAAGTTCACCGGGGAGAAAAAAAAATCTGTCCGGCAAGGGAGTATAGAAAGATTTCAGGTAGTTATATTTAAGAAGAATCCTAAAGGTTAATAATCTTCTTTTCAAGTCAAGAAAAGAGAGAAGGACTTTTCAGGAAAAAAAGTAGCAGTATGAAAGAACGTGGTATGTTTAGAGAGCACTGGAAATTCCATGCAGCTGCTGCAGAGCTTGTGCATGAAGATGTTAGGACTCAAGGCTAGAAAAGCAGCAGAAGGACCTTTCATAGCAGGCTAACGAGTTTATACCAGGTTCTGGAATATTATAAGATGGTTTTTAAAAGGGCAGAGTTGATAAGATTGTCTTAGAAAGACAGCTATTTCGATCATGTGAAACTGGATTGGGCAGGGGAGATAAAAGCAGAAAATCCATGAGGAGGTTGTAATGGTATTACGCTGGTTCTCAGCAACATAATGAGAACTTTAAGGAGAGCAAGAAGAGTTGGGGAAGAGAAGGATTAGGACATCTTTTCTCCAAAGCGTTTCCCAAAGAACATGAATTTAGTTGGTTAATAAGGTATTACATTAAAAAAAGAGATTCTGTAGATAAATAAATTGCAATCATTTAGTTTACCGCAGGATGTTTTCAGAACATTTATTATATACTAACATGCAGGTTTAGATATCCTGAAATAGCAACTTTACTGATTCATTTTACTGTGGATATCATGTTAACCCGGTGGCTTTTATTTTTGAACACTCTTTTGAAACTGTTAGATTAGAGAGTAAAAAAGAAGTGGTGATAAGACATAAGATATATATGATAGATGGATAATATTAAAATACGAGATAAGACAAATAGAATATATATTTTCTAATGTATTAAATATAAATAAAATACTTAAGTATAACCCTTCCCACTGAGATATTTGATGGGATAATTTGTGGCAGATGTGTCAAAGGGAGCCTAAAAGCCAGATTGCAATAACTTGAAGTTGTAGCTCTTGTAGGGATATTAGGCAACATAACATTTTGTTCAGGAAAACTCCTCTTTTTTGCCAGACTTCTTTCTTTTCTTCAGGCACCAGTGCCCTGATGCCTCACCAAAAGCTGTCATTTTTAATAGCATACACACAGAGATTTTTAAGGAAAGCAATGTGATATGTGACTACCACCTACCCCATGATCACAAATAAGTAAGCCTCTGTAGTTTGCACTTTCATGCCCCCAGTGGTAGCCAATATCCAAGATGGCCCTCCTGACAATAATCCTTCAAACAGCAGCTAGTGAGGAACTGAAGCCACTTGCAAATAGTCACAAGACTGAGCTTGGCAGCAGAACCTCAAGTCTCAACCAAGCTTTGAGGATCAGTGGCCAGAGTCTACATCTTGATGACAACTTCATGAGCACCCCTGAGCCAGACCACCCAGCTAAGCTGCTCCTGGATCCCTGACTTTCCAAAACTCTGAGATAATAAATACTTTTGTTGTTTTCATATCCCACTAAGTTTTGGCATAAATTGTGACACAGTAATAGACAGCTAAGACACCATAATAAAATATTTTATCATGCAGAAGATAAGCATTTAATATTTTTCTTACTGAAGCCCACATGGGCTTATACTCTCCAGAAATGCCTTAGGCCCTTAAACTGCTCTTGCCTAGGACTCTAACTACTGTTCCAATGTGAGTAGATACTTTACTGTCCCTCTCTTCCTTGGTTTCTCAATAGAATTTAATATAATGGACTATTTTCTTCAGGAAATATTCTCCTTCTCTGGTCTTCTTGATATTACACTTTCTTGGTATTCCTTCTAACTCACTGTTGGTCTTTCCCCATCTTCTTTTGAGTAAAGTTGGTGTCATGAAAATTTTAGGAGACAAGTCTAGAGAGAGAGAGAGAGAGAGACAAAAGTCAAGCCATTAAGGATCTTTTATGTCAGATCAAAGAGTTTGGACTTTATTCCTTCAGCTTTTCTTTAAATGTAGGTGTTATTCTTGTTTCTGTCCTACACCCTTGTCTTTTCTTATTCCCCATTTTCTCCCTGGGGTTATCTCAGCCAATCCTACTAGAATTCACACTACAAGAGGGCAAAGACTTTTAGCCTGTTCTTTTCAACTAAATCCCCAGTGCCTTAAGCACTAAGAATAGTGCTTATTTGCTGGGCGGGCACGGTGGCTCACGCCTGTAATCCTAGCACTCTGGGAGGCTGAGGCGGTGGATTGTTTGAGCTCAGGAGTTCAAGATCAGCCTAAGCAAGAGCGAGACCCCGTCTCTACTAAAAATAGAAAGAAATTAATCGGACAACTAAAAATATATAGAAAAAATTAGCCAGGCATGGTGGTGCATGCCTGTAGTCCCAGCTACTCGGGAGGCTGAAGTGGAAGGATTGCTTGAGCCCAGGAGTTTAGGTTGCTGTGAGCTAGGCTGATGCCACGGCACTCTAGCCCCAGGCAAAAGAGTGAGACTCTGTCTCAAAAAAAAAAAAAAATAGTACTTACCACATAGTAGACACTCAAATACTAATTGCATGAATGAGTGGATTCAATTACCATCTATATGCAGATTAATTCCCAATCTAACCTCCAGTTTAAAGCACTCACTGAGCTCCAGATCAATATATTCTACTGTCCACACTATACCTCCATTTGCACGGTCAATAAAAACCTCTAACCAAACCACAACTAAATTCATGATCTCCTCACCCTCATCAGCCCTAAATTTTTGTGTTCTCTTTTTCAATTATTGGCACCACCAACCACCACTCAAATATGAGTCTTGGCCATCCTTCACCCTTCCTTCTCCCTCACCTCCCATATCCAATTAATCACCAAATCTTGTTGATTGGATTTCCAAAATTATTTTTACAAACTGTCCTCTTCATCCACATCCTCATCCAGTTTCGGTAATCTTTTTCCTGGATGCTTACAGTTGTCTTCTAATACGTAACTGCTTTATATCCCTCTAATCCATTCCCCACACTACAGCTAAAATAATAGTAAAAATGCAAATTTGGCTGTGTCACATGTTCATTTAAAAGCCATCTAATGCTTCTATTATAAAGCCAAAAATCAATAATTTAAGACATAAAGTTTATCTCTTACTCCTGCCTAAATCAGGGACTCTCCCAGGCACCTGTGCTTATCATCAATCCAGATTGGGTTGATTTTACAAATCTGCCATTACAGAGCTTCCATGTTCAATACTGGGGGGAAGAGAGGAATGCAGAATCTCTCAGGGATATTCATTACCTCAGTACATGTATTAGTTTCCTATTGCTGCTATAACAAATTACTATAGCAGAGCGGCTCAGAACAATCAAATTTATTATTTTACTACTTTGGAGATCACAAGTCTCAAATGGGTCTCACTGGGCTAAATGTCCAGGTGTCTGCTGGTTTCTTCTGGACACTCTAGGAGACAATCCATTTCTTTGCTTTTTCTAGCTTCTAGAGGCCACCTACATTCCTTGGCTCAGCACCTATTCCTCCACCTTCAAAGCCAGCAATACAGCATCTTCAAAACTTACTCACTCTCTCTCTCTCTCTCCAACTATCTATCTTTCTCCCCCACCACCACAATTCTGTCATCACATCTCCTTTACGTAAGGACCCTTAAAATTACATTGGGCTCATCAGATAATCCAGAGTAGCCTCTCATCTCAAGATCCTTAACTTAATCACATCTGGAAAAGTACTTTACCCATGTAAGGTTACACATTCACAGGTTCTGGGTCAGAACATGGATATTTGGTGGGGGGGTGAACCATTATTTATAACGGTACATATTGCTATTTACAATCTACTGGCCAGAGCTCATAGAGCTCACTACACACCCCCCGCAGCTGCAAGGTTCTGGGGAATAGAGTCTTACCTCTGTCCAGGAAGGAGAAGAGAACCAGACACTGATGAGCACTAGTAATATCTACACCAAGCTCCCACTGCTCTTAAAATAAAGTCAAACCAGTTAACCTGGCTCACTAGGCCCCGCAGGATCTGCCCCACTCGACCCACTCTGCTCTAGCTACGT
>NW_012149175.1:1194710-1199330 GCF_000956105.1 Propithecus coquereli
ATCTCTATTCCTCCAGGTGTTTAAGTAGAGGCTAGATCTATAAGCTGTCCAAACCAGCATTGTTCCATATTATCTCATTTCTATTAGTCCTTCTATCAAACTTCTAGTCACTGAGTTTCAAAATAGTAGTGACAACTTTAACTATTTCCACTTCCTCATGCTGATGCAAGCAACCCGGTACAGACTTTTACTTCTCTTCCCCTGTAAACTGGTGGCCCCCACCCTAGCTGAGGTCCCATCACTTATTAGTCTATTGCAGTAACTCCCCAACTGCCCTCCCTGCCTCTCTTGACCCTTTACTGTTTTTTCTCCCAATATCTTCAGCATACATATCTCAGATTAGTTATATTTTTTTATTTCAAAATATTAAGAGGGTATAAATGTTTTTGTTATGTGGATACCTTTTATAATGCCTAAGTCAGGGCTTTTAGTGTGCCTATCACTCAAATAGTGTTCATTGTACCCAATAGGTAGGTTTTTACCTCTTCTCTCCTTCCCCATCTCCCCTTCTTGATGACCTTTATATCTCTTTGTTTATGTGTGTGTGTGTGTGTGCCCATCAGTTAGTTCCCATTTATTAGAGAGTACATGTGGTGTTTGTTTTTCCATTCCTGAGACACTTCATTTAGGATAATGGTCTCTAGTTCCATGCAAGTTGCTGCAAAAGATGTTATTACATTCCTTTTTATGGCTAAGTAGTACTCCATGGTGTATGTGTGTGTTTGCATGTATCACATTTTCTTAATTTACTCATGAATTCATGGAGACTTAGGTTGATTCCACATGTTTCCAATTGTGAATTGTGCTGTCTTTTTGATAAAATGACTTTTTTCCCTTTGGTTAGATACCTAGCAGTGGGATTGCTGGATGGAATGGTAGGTCTATATAGTATATAACCATTTCTTTCTCTCTACATCCATGCCAACAGCTATTATTTCTTGACGTTTGAAATAATGGGAGTTCTGACAGGGGTAAGGTAGTATCTCATTGTGGTAAAACAATGAGATTTGTGTTTCACTTGTAATTAGTGATGTTGACCATTTCTTCATAGGCTTATTGGCTGTCTGCCTATATTCTTTGGAAAAATTTCTGTTCATATCTTTTACCCACTTTTTAATGGAGTTGTTTGTTTTTTTCTTGTTGATTTGTTTGAGTTCTTTTTGGGTTCAGGTTGATTATATTAACTTTATCCAGTTCATCACATGCATGCTCTTCCTCAGCTAAATTCTCCAGATTTGGGCACAATAACAGCTAGTTTGCAGAGCCTGGTACCTATGTTACTGACTGGCCCTTGCCTGCTCCCACACCAATCCACCTCAACTTTAAGGTACTAGGTAAAAACAGAGTTCTTATTATACCAATGAAACATCAAGATAACTCTGTTAGCAACCCCTCCACCAGATTTCCACCTTAGACCCTTCTTTACGTAGAAATTCTTTATGCATCTGTCCCTTCTTTCCATTATTTCTCTTCTTATCAACTAGGTTCTAACTACTCTGGACTATTCATGAGTTGAATTTGTTTTTCCCATACCTGGAATTATTTTCTCACATTGATTCCACACACAGTGATGTGGTTAAGAGCGTGGGTGTGCTATTCACACTGCCTGGCATCAAAGGCCTGCTCTATTATTTACTTGCTTTGTGGCCTTGGGCAAGTTAATTAACATCTTTGTACTTCTGTTTCCTTATTTGTAAAAAGAGATAATAATAAAGCTAATTCATAGAGTTTTGTGAGGATTAAATGAGAGAAATATATGTGAAGCATTAGCACATTGGTTGTCACTAAGAAATGCCTGATTTCATTGGTTATTATTATAATAAACTTCCTTGTCTGTTCCCAAACTTTGCCTTTTTAATGTTCAGTTCATAAGCCTATGGTATTGATGGAAATACATTCAACTAGATACTTTCTTCTTCATATGCACACACATGCACACATATACGCACTGTTGTCAATGTTAGTCAAATAAATATGGCAGCTAAGCAGAGTCTAGGGGGAGTAAGGCAGTCACAGGTCACTAGAATTGGATGACATCAAAGGTGCAAGGAACTGTCTCAAGATTTCTGATTGACTACAATTGACGCAATAGGATTGCAGGACAGCTGCAATAGTAAGGAGACCTTTTCCATGATGCCTGAGAAAGAAGTCACAGAATGATGCTTTGCAAACATTAATGGGCAAATGAGTAACACCAGAGATTTTGTTAAGATGCAGCTTCTGATGCAGTGGGTCTGGGAAGAAGCCTGAAATGCCATATTTCTAACAACTCCCCAGGTGATGCCATGCTGCTGGTTCTCCAATCCTCCTGAAGTAGCAGGGCTCTAGAGAACAGGGTGGGGTTGCAATCCAGGAAACTCAGGAAAACCACTACTAAAACCTGTGGGTCAACAAGGCAAATAATTAACAAACTGAGCAATAACAGCAGCAAAAAAGGAACATGAACGAACATGAACAAGGAGACCACAATCAAAATCAAGGGCAGGGACATTAGTGATATTACATGGTCACTGCATGAGTGACACAAGTGATCCAGTACTGTTCCTGGAGTCATGGGTTAGAACAAGGAGGCAGAGCCCAGAGAACTGAGGAAGATACGTATTAGTCATGGCAAAACTCTCACACCAGATACACATAAATCCTACTTTCTTGTAGAGAAGCAGTGGAGTATGATGGAAAGAGCTCTGGACTTGAAAGTAAATTCAGATGAGATAGAGCCCAGAGCCTGACACTTACTGATCTCTTAGAGGACTCATTTCCTCATGCAAGAGGGGGAGAACAATACCTTCTTCAAAAGATTGCTGTAAAGATTAAATAAGACAATTCTTTCACTGGGAGTGGGAGGTCGCCTGGATAATCTCTAAATTCCTTTTTAAGACTCAGATTATGCATCTATGATTACAATAAAGATTGCCATAGCCCCACTTTTAAAAAATCACCATCTCTTACCTATAACAAAATTTAGAATTCTTACCCAAGTTTTTGGGAAGAAAACTGTTTCAGCTAATCCATTATTATGTGGGAGATGAGAGCCTAAAGTCAGGGGTTACAAAGTCTAGGCAGATAACTTCCAGTGTCCTGAATTAGGCAGGAACTGGAGCCCCTTAAAGGCTGCCTGTCCTTTCACCAGATTGTCACCAAGACAGAAAATGGGCTTGGTTTCAACATAAAAGCAAATATTTTCTTGAAAACCTCTTCATTTTTAAATGTTGGCAATAATTCAAATATTTAAATACTTGTTTGGGCCACAATAAAACCTACCTGCAGGCTCCATTCCTACCTCAGGCCAACAATTTTTCCCTTTCCATCTTTGCCTTAATCCTTCAAGGAATTCATGTATTTTAAAAGAGGACAAAGATATCCTTAAAAAGCCCCTGAATGGTAGAATTTCAGGCAATCCTAAAGAATATGAGATTTTTAGAGCACAGCACATATTCAGCACCCTTAAATCGGGCCATGCAAAACTTTTAAAAACTCTGCTTATTTGTATATCATGCCTAGGAAATGGGACATGTAGCAATTTAATGAGGCTCTGCAGCAGTTAGGAGCTCTTGGTTATGAGTTAGGGAGATCTCACATGACATAATCTTATGAACACACCCCCCACCCCCAGATCCTGATTCTTTTTTTTGTTTTTTTACTTAAGGGAAAGACCGTCTTCAACCTTGGTTCACCATTCATCATTCAAGACTCTAACTTTTGCATGGTCTATTCCATAGAATTAGTTCATTAATCCATATGTTAGTTAGTTTGTTTGTTTTGAGCACTTACTGAGTGCCAAGCACTGTTCTAGGTGCTTGGGACAGAGCAGAAAATAAGATAGGCAAGCGTGGAGTGGGGACATTAATGAAGAAGTACATTAGTAAATAAACAATTTCAGAGAGTGATAAGCACTATGAATAAAATAAAATAGCATGGTGTGGGAAAATTACATGTTTTGAAGGGTGGAAGATTTGTTTTAAACCGAGTGGTGCAAGAAGGCCTCTCTGAGGAGGCGACATTTAAATTGAGATGAAGAATATGGAGAAAACTGCATGTAACGATCTGGATGAAGACCATTCTAGGAAGCAGAACCCTAAACGAGAAGACGGGTAGAGGAGGAAGGCTGGTGAGACTAGAATATAGTGAATGAGGAGGAGGAGCAGGTGCGACTGAGCCTGGGAGAGAGAGGCCCATGGCAGGCCCAGTGTATCGGATTTAGTCTGAGTGCAGGGCAAAGGCAGTGGAGAGCTTTAAAAAGACAAACACATCTCTGGAAGATCACCTAGTCTGTGTGAAGAATGGATTGGAGACCAGCGGGATAGAAGCGGGGAACCCATGTTTCAGACTGTTGCTGAGTGCAGACCAGAGGCAAGAGAGCATAATGGCTCAGACTCTGGCGGCACCAGCAGAGCTGGAGAAGAGTGGACAAATCCAGCATTTGGGGGAGAAAAAGTCAATAGGATTTTCATATACGTATATTAACAAAATATAAAGTAAAAGGAAGGAAGGAATGAACAAATGAATGGAGGGAGGGAAGGAGAGGGCTGCCAAGTTCAAAAACTTTAGAAAATGCAGAGTTAAATTAAAGTAAATGTACCTGAGTGTGTGTGTTTGTGTGTGTGTGTGTGTGTGTGTGTG
>NW_012149175.1:1199462-1200469 GCF_000956105.1 Propithecus coquereli
GAGGGAGAGGGAGAAGTCTTTTGGGGCCAGTGGCAAGGGGATGGTTATGTTGGTAAAAAATGTTAATGGCTACATTTTTCCAAATTTATTTGAACATAAAATCATTTTCCCATAAAACATCTCTTAGGATTTGTATATCCCAAAATACACTTTGTAAAACATTTGTCAAAGTATAATTTTCAAAAAGTTATTAAATAAAAGTACAGTGTTCATGTATTCAACTTATTAATTATGGAACTGGCAGATGGTAAAACTGGTTCAGAGAGCATCTGAAGAACTGGGTACTGTATGCATTATATTTAAATAGATTTGCTAGGTTGGACACAAAACTTAATAATATCTTACAGGGCAACAATCTTTAGGATTTTCTGCTCTGTGGTTCAGAAATCATTTGCATCTTTACTGACACTGTTGTCCAAGTGTAACGTTGAATAGCATCCTGGTTCGGAAGACAAATTATATAATTTTTTATTTATTAAATGAATATGTAAGCTCACAAAATCTAAACCTTTAATTAGGAGTGAAGAGCGAGTCCAACAAATATACATTCCCTTAAATAGGTAAATAATCCTTGGCTAGGCCTATTAAACAATGTTTCCGTATAACATACAATGTCAAAAAAACATGTTGGCCTCTTTTTGTCTTATTTCCAAGTTTGGGATAACTTTTTCTTAACAGACACTCTTAGGATCACAAATAATCTCCAAATATTATTCATGATCCCTAATGAATACACACACATACACACACACACACACACACACACACACACACGTACAATGATTGCCAGCTGTGTTCTGGCCATTTCACTTACGTAGATGCAATACCAACTGTTAACTTATTTGAATGTACAGAACCACACAGTGTTAAGAAACTACTAATGCCAGATACCAGAGAGCTATCTTCCATGTAGAAATTTGTATAAGGCATCTAGAATTGCTCTTTCAAAAGCCTCTATGTTGTTTATTCTTGCTTCTCTTATGTTTTGACAATTCTTGCCTGTAAGA
>NW_012149175.1:1203309-1223757 GCF_000956105.1 Propithecus coquereli
ATATACTTATACTATATATAGTATATATTACTGTAACTGCAGTAATAAAACTATTACTATGACCCCCCTTCTTCATACCCCCTATATATAAGCTAATGTGACATCAAGAGGGCTACCTACCAATTTGACTCTATTTTGACTTGAAGGGCCCAAATATTAAAATGTTAATAATTAATCTCCACATACTTCTAATATTTCAACCATAAATTCTAGAGAAAAACACACATTGCCATCCAGTAGCTTTCTTTTAATCCAAGCATATATGTAGTACATCTGAGTTGTGCTTTTACATGAGTTTGAATTGCTTTTGGTTTGAAGCTGCTTCAGAAAAAAAGCAAGTCATTTTTGCTGCTGGGAGTTGAGGAATCCTTATTATCTGAAAATGGATGTCTAGATACAGCTCCTTGTTGGATATGTCTTTCATTTATTTATTCCAGGAGTCAATTTAGAGTATTGACATTTATAGCCATACAAATACAAGACTGAGCCCCCGCCCCTACAGGCAGCTACATAGACAAGTAGACTTCTAGCCCTTTCTATTTATAGTTTTCTCTTGCCTTATTCCCAGAAGGGTGGACGCATGCCATTTCCAAGTAAAGGCAGCATTTTTCAAACTCTTCTCTTGAGCAACTGTAGACTCCTGTATGTCAAATCCTACGAAGGATCTGTGGCCATTCAGGTGGATACTATTGCAAGCTCCCTATTCTGAGGAAAACAGTTAATGGCTGAATATACTGCAACCCCATCCCTAGCTTATTCCAAAATATCACCTTTATAATGTAGAGCTCTGGATCTGTATACAAAGAACTCCTAGAATAAATATGATGATAATAAAGAAACAAAGACTAAACATTTTGAAGGCAAAATGTCTTCTATTTTTGATACATGACCAACTAAACTAAGAGCACTTCAATCACCCTCACTTTCTGCACAAGGATGACAAGAAGCATTTTCTACACAAGAAGGACGACTAGTGGTCAAAAGACGTACTTGTCATTTGATTTCTCCTGCCTTGAATTTATAGAATCACATATTTGCAATCAAATTTACAGATCATTTAGTTTAGGTTTATCATTGAGGAGAACAGGTCCATGAAAAAAATAAGTGAATTAATTACCCAAGGTTTCCTTCCTATTTAAAGGCAGATCCAGGTCTCTTTCTAATATATAGTCTCTCTTAGGTCTAATTTTCTGTGGTTGTAAATATGCAGTGTAAAATAATTGGCTTGTATTCCTTTGGTGTAGTTTAGAAGAATTTGGTTCTTTGTGTAAAGACAAGCTGTAACCAGTACGCTCAAAAACTTGGAACCTTATAACTTAGTCTTCCTAAAGAATTTTGATAGAGATTTGTCTTAGTTTCTGACTGGTTTTGAACCCTCCTGAAAAGAAATAGGTGCCATGTGTTTATTTTGGTTGATATCTGTGCATCAAACCTTCTCCAACACAGTCGTTGTTGAACAAGTAGATGGAAATTTGGAATATCGTACCACAAGTAACCTTGCTATCCTTCTATCCACATATCTAAACATCCCAAGAACCCAGTCATCAAAGCCCTGCATTCCTCAGATCATGAGTGAATGTTGACACTCTTGCCTGATTGTGTATATCTAGAAATAAATGTGCACCAACAAGTTCATAATTTTTAACTAAATTTAATTGTGCTTTGGAAACTTGGAACAGCTAGTAGGTAATGAGTATGTCTGAAAGTAATTGTTTTAAATTCAGAGCTTAAACAAAGATTGCTGCAAATCATCCAAGCACTTGCTTTTCATCACTCCGTCAAAGTATTCTTAATTTTAACACAAAATGGTCCTGTGGGCAGAAGACTCCCACACAAGAGGGAAAAAAAATCTTCCTAGAGGTGGCTAACATAACAACACAGGAAAAAAAGAAAACCTAAGAAACATTCTCTCTAAAGTGAATTGAGCTGATTTTGTAGCCCAAAAAAAATGCACAGGAATTAAACAATTCAGGTATTTATGACCTCCTACTCAAATTAAAGATGTTCCAAATTTCACAGGTTTTTTGTATATACACTGTCTCAACATTGCTCTCCATAGCAACCATATTCTCTGGTAAGATCAACGTGAGCAAAAGTTTCAGGGGATGAAGTATTTGTGATAAACTCTGAAGACTGCAGGATTTCACAAGGTGTAAGTAGAGAAGAGGAAAAGGAACCTCCTCAGGAAAGGCAATCATATGAGTAAAAGTTAATGGTAGAAAATACAGTGGTTCATACTACCTCTTCTATGAAAGTATTTTCATACACTCTCAACTGAAAGTGCTCTTTTTCTTATGTGAGTCATCAATTTCAATCTCTACCACTACTTTACAGTACATACAGGGTGGATGCTCTGTCCCACATGAAGTTTTACAGGTGGTAAGTGGTAGTAGCATGTATCTATTCACTTACTCAACATTCAAGAAGCACTTACAGTGTGCCATGAACTAGACTTGGTGCTCAAATCATTAAAAAAGTAAAAGTCTAGTGAGGGAGCCAGATTTTTAAAATTCCAATAAAATGGTACATATACTCTGATATGTATACATACCAACCTAATCGTACTTATACATTAACCAAACATTTCTTGATAAGAAGATCATATGTTCCAGTTTGCCCACCTTACACCTGCGGTGCCAATGGAATGATTAATAGCATCCTGGATTGGATGGCAAATTATATAGTCACCCTATTTATTAAGCAACTCATGTATGTCAGGCACTAGAGATACAAGAAAATCTATGCTTTTAAGGAGTTAAATATCTAGTAGAGGAGATAGACAAATAAACAATTTTAGTGTATCTCAAAAATATTACAGATACATACATAGAGTGTCTTCAAAGTTTATTCATAGCATACGTATTCTAGACCGAGGATCAGGAATATTTTTAAGAGTCCAAGGGGCAGATGGTAGGCAGTCTTAAATGAAATATAGGAGTTAGCTAAGTGAAGAAAGAATGTTTGAAACAGAAGGAAGTGTAGGTGCCAAGGCAGAGGAACAAGAGAGAGGATAGCAATTTTCAGGAACTAAAAGCATTTAATTTGCCTGGAGCAACACCTACAAATGGGGATGGAAAGGAGATGGAGCTAGAGAGGATAATAGGTAGATCATTAAACACCTTGAATGTGCAGATTTAAGGTCTGAACTGAATTCCAAGGATTGAGGAGTTACTGATGTATAAAACACAGTATTTCTTTGGTTACGGTATGGAGCATTAAACAGAGGAGCAAGACTATAGGGAGACGTAAGCAGAAGTTTTGGGGTGGGATTTACATAAAATCTCCTTAAGTGAGCTTAATTTCATGTGAGTCTCTTTTCTTTTTTTCCTTTCCCCTGCCTTATTACTTTCTGCTTAGAATAAGAAGGTGATGGCTGGATTCCAGCAAACATCTTATGACCTTGAGGAAGGAGGTGATACATAATGAGTGAGCAATGCAAAAATAATGAGTCTGGATACCTGTGACTTTGTGGATTCATCTTATTAGTTATAGGTCACCTACCTTAGCACTTCCCCATAGCTTCTCCTCTCTCGTTCCCCAGAGTCAACTATTATCCTAAAGTTGGTGCATATCATCTCATAAATATTTCTTTTACTGCATACATATATAAAAATAAATTTATCCCTTTGAGTTATATTAATTAGGCTACATATTAAGCTGTCGTAACAAAGAAAAACCAAAATACAGCGGTCTAAAAATTCTTCAGCTCAAGTGAGGAGTCTAGTGATAGGCTAGCAATCCAGGGCAGATGTCTTTACCCACAAAGTTATCTGGGATCTAGATTCCCTCTCTTGTTGATGCATCATGACCTTGGGTATCCTCAAAGTTAAAGCTAGCATTCTTGCATTGTAGCCATTGGAAAGTGAAGAGAAAGAGAGTCGTGGGTGTATAACCCCCTTTCATATATATGGATGTAACAGTAAAGTTGCACCCATAATTTTGTTCACATCATGCTGAGTAGAATTTGACTTCGTGGCTATACCTAGCTTCAAGGGAGTCTGGAAAATGTCAATCAATATGGTCATTTACTCTGCTGAACCTTGGGCAAGGGGCTGTTCTCTTATTGGAAAAGAGAAGTATAGACTGGATTCTGAGGAAAATTAGTCATTTCTAGGTTTTTAACATTTACATAAATGGATATTATTGTGTGTGTGTTTTTATAATTAATTTTTTTACATTCAGTATTGCATTTTTAGATATATTTATCTTGTTACACTAAATACATTTTAGTCATTTTAATAACTGCATTGATCTCAGTATAGGGAAAGTCACATTTTATCCATTCATCTACTCATGGTTACGAGATTTAAAAATCTAGTAAACAATCCCTGCCTTCTCCTATAGTGATGAACAAATTGAGAAACAGTTTTAGGATGTGGGAAATTACCTATAAAAATGATAGCTACCATTTGATCCAGGAATCCCATTCCTGGGTATTTAACCAAAATTAAAACAGACATTCAATAAAAAGGACACCTGCACTTGAAGGTTTATAGCAGCATAATTCACAATTACAAAGATGTGGAAACAACCCAAGTGCCCATCAATACATGAGTGGATTAATAAAATGTGATACATGCATACCATGGAGTACTATTCAGCCACAAAACACAACAGTGATCTAGCACCTCTTGTATTATCCTGGGTAGAGCTGGAGCCCATTCTACTAAGTCAAGTATCACAAGAATGGAAAAACAAGCACCACCCATACTCACCATCAAATTGCTATTAACTGACCAACACTTAAGTGCACACATAGCAATAACATTGAGCGGGTGTTGGGCAGATGGGAAGGGGGAGGTGGGGATGGGTATATACACACCTAATGGGTGCAGTGCACACCACCTAGGGGATGGACATGCTTGAAGCTCTGACTCAGGCAGGGAAAAGGCAATATATGTAACCTAAACTTTTGTATCCCTATAATATGCTGAAGTAAAAAAAAATAAAGAATTAATTGCACATTAATTAGTTAATAAATAATCAATTAATTACTTGAATTTAATGTGATCGTGTGTTTTCAGCTGTCTGGTGGAGAGACATGGAGGAGTAAAGGCTGGGAACAGATCCTGTGCATACCAGGAAATTAGAAAGCCATGATGTGCCCAGGGCTGGACACGTGCTTGGAGAAGACCTGAGAGGACCCTAAGCTTTCACTTCTGGCTGACCTTAGGTTCCCTGCAAGCAGGAAGTGAAGGCTAAGGCAGAATTGTCAATGGCCTGGCTACCTGTTGAAGGAGTGCCCCAACACAGAGCCAATAGGCAAAGACTCAGAGAATAATTTCATTTTTCTTTCTTTTTTTTTTCTTGGCTCCAGGTGTTTAGTGATGTCTCTGTGAAATCACCAGCTGACCACTAAGCTAACAGAACAGAGACTTCGGTGGCCACACATGACAAAGAATATAGTCTTTACATGTCCAGCATGCAGTGAACAGAATAGTATAGGAATCCATCCTCCAGCTGCCACAATGATCAGCATTTTGCCATTCTTGTTTCCTTCATCCCTCTGTCCACTGTCGACCCTCCACTCGATTTTATTATCATCTTTTTGCGGTTTCTTAAAACGCAACATTTATGCATACATTTTAACTATTCAATTTTGACAAATGCATATACTTCTGTAACCCACATCCCTATCACAATATAGAGCTTTTCTATCTTCCTGGAAAGTTTCCTCATGGCCTTCCCAGGCATTTCCCTGGGATTTTTTTTTTTTTTTTGATACATCACATCCTTTAATCTCTTACCTTACTTTTCCTCCCCATCCCTGCGAGACTGGCAATCACTGCTTCAGGGAGCCCCTGTTATTGGTGAGAACGTGAGAGGCCTCTTATGTATCTGCCTGACC
Source organism: Propithecus coquereli (assembly GCF_000956105.1). Lineage (NCBI taxonomy): Eukaryota > Metazoa > Chordata > Mammalia > Primates > Indriidae > Propithecus > Propithecus coquereli. Next base: position 1,209,158 of record NW_012149175.1, read on the forward strand.
AACCCACTGTTCCATATAACAAGTAGACAAAATAGTCATGAAGGCTTTAGGGGAAAAGGCCAAAGGTAACTAGTGCCCCTAACAGATGTGGAGGTTTCCACATGATGTCATTGTAGAGTGTGGCTGATCATAGTGGTGGTGGCATCAGCAGCAACAGTAGCAGCAGCATGGGGCTCCTGAATGAAGAACCCTTGAAGGAATGTTTGGTGGGAGATTTTAGAATGGATTAATTCCCCCAAGCTTTGCATATGCCTGTCCCTTGTCCTGTATCGCCTTATCTTATCGGGTTGCTTCTTATATGTTTTTTAAGACTCAGCTCAGAATTCCCCTAGCCTCCTGACTAGCCCAGATATCCTCCTTTTTGCCCCTAACGTGCTTTACTAATAGAATGCCACATTGTATTAAAACTGTGACTGCCCTGGAACAAATGTAAGCTTTTTGAGGTCAGCATCAGGGCCTAATTTACTTCTGAGTTTTTAGCCTCTAGCTTGCTTGTATGTAGTAAGCACAGAATACATGTTTTAAAAAGAAATTCATATTACAAACATGGCCATTGACCTTACACCTCAATCAATGGGCCATTTTGTAGACTATCTCTCAGACAGTTGTATTGCAAGAGCGTACCATTTGTCATAAGGGAAGCATGACGTGACTATGGGTCTGAATCAGTTTTGACGAGGTTTAGGGTGTGTGCACAAAGGACAGCCAGTTTTCAAGCCTGGTGCTGTCTACCAAAATGTAAGTTCCTTAAAGGCAGGAACGATCTTACTCACTTTTGTATCTTCAGCAAGGTGCCAAGCATGTCAGAAGCACCCACTAACAGAGGCTGGAAGTGCCCCATCAAAGGCCAGCTGGCAAATGGCTCCTCATGGCGCTCCAAATTGAAGGAAACCTCATAGTTTGTCTGTCTTCTTCCCTCACATAAGCCATCATCTCTGTAGAACTCAGGGTGTCAGTGTGCGTGTGTGTGTGTGTGTGTGTGTGTGTGTGTGTGTGTGTGTGTGTGTTACAAGCTAGCTTTCCCAGCTTGGGACATGCATCTGCCAGTCAATGATGAGCCCAGCCCCCAAGCTGATAAGCTATCTTATTCCATTTGTCAAAGAGTGAACCTTTTTCACCTTCACTTTCTCAAAAAGTCCCAAAACAATAAATGTCGGCATGGATGCAGAGAGATAGGGACACTCATACACTGCTTGTGGGCCTGCAAACTAGTACAACCTCTGTGGAAAGCAATATGGAGATACCTAAAAGAGCTAAAAGTAGACCTACCATTTGATCTAGTAATCCCACTATTAGGTATCTACCCAAAGTAAAAAAAGACTTTTCATCAAAAAGACACCTGCATTCAAATGTTTGTATCAGCATAATTCACATTGGCAAAGATGTGGAAACAACCCAAGTGCCCATGAATACATGAGTGGATTAATAAAATGTGGTATATGTATACCACAGCCATAAAAAAAATGGCAAACTAATAACCTCTTTTATTAACCTGAATGGAACTGGAGACCATTCTTCTAAGTGGAATAACACAAGAATGGACAAATAAGCACCATAAGTAATCACCATTAAATTGGAACTAATAGATCAAGATTTATGTGCACATGTGGAAATAACATTCATCAGAAATCAAGCAGGTTGGTGGGGAGGGGATAGGTAAATTCACACCTAGCAGGTACAATGCACACTGAGGGATGAGCACAATTATAACTTTGATTCAAATGGTACAAAAGCAATTTATATAATCAAAACATTTATACCCCCATAATATTCTGAAATAAAAAATAAGTAAATAAATAAAAATGGACGTTCCTAAGTACACCACCAGGCAAGTTATGCCAGCAGTGATAAAACAGAGATATTCACTGGCCAAGTTAAGATGCTCAAATCACATAGCTTATTAAATCAATATAAAACATATATTGATAAGCAAGGGGAAAGAGATGGGGTAGGTTAATATAATTAGGGTAGGATGCAAGATGATTTGAAAGACCACACAAGCTGAATCCTGTCTCTCTCTCTCTGCTGCGTCAACTTTCCCTGCTGATGACGTGGTTCTGATGACAAGCGTTGAATATTGAAGCAAGTGGGTGCCCAAATAGAAGGTGGTTGTGCCAATACACATTCTCGCTCTGTTGAAGCAATCCAGGGACAATTAACCTGATGAGCAACTATGGATTATAACTACATTTCCTGGGCAGAGAACTTGCAGGCCAGAAGGGGTGTCGCCAATGGGTGGCTGATTTAAGACCTCATGACTATTGACTGCTGCTTCAAGTACATCTTCAATATTTGATGCTTCAGTGCCTCATGTGTATTTAATGAATTATGAATATTTAGATCCTCTTGGTGCTTCTTTCCTTTCTGTGAATAGCACTCGTATGCTCTATTTACTTTATTCATGTCTACCATATTTTATAGGTTACTAACTTATCTATACTTAAACACATTAAATTAGCTTTAACAATCCCATTTGTTTTTCTTGTCCTCTACAGCAAAGTTGAATATTCTACAAACATGGTGTAATATATTGGAACATATAGTATAAGTTGAGGCAAGCCTTTCTTATAAGAGTGGAGCTTTTACCGCTAAGTTCATGATATGGTTGAAAGCAGTTGTCAGACCTATTCCAAAATGGAAGAAAAGATGAAGACATGTCCAGTTACTTTTTTCAAAACTACCAATAAGATAAGTCACTTCACTTCTCCAAGTGGTTAGAGAAGGGAATGTAGAGAGGTCAGGAATGCTATACAAATGTAGATTATTCCACAAACATCAAGGGTGTGGAGCATTTCCCTTTGAAATAAGATTAGAATATGCAGATGATGAACCAAGATGTCACTATTATAATCTATAAAACTGATATCAGGGAATGTAGCTTATATTCGGCATAATATTCAACCCCAGAACTAGACTGACTGACTCACAGTCAGTGCTGGACCAACATAAGCTTCACTCACAGGACAAGACTTTCACCACTAGACTTACTATAGTACATAATCTTGAGAGTAATTGGGAGCAATGTCAGCTCCTGAGAGATGTACATGCCCAGTTCCACATCCCAAAACACCATTCAGGTAATTCTCTCCTTACAAGGAGGAATGAGTGAGGGTGTACAGAGGTGAAGCATCTGGAGTGGAAAAAATGTTCTTCCTAACAATTTGCATTTTTTTTTCTTAATCTTCTGGTTCCTAACCATTAAATGTATAATCAAACAGAAAGGAAAATATCATCCCAATAGTGTAGTTCTATTCCTAAGTTTACAAGGCCTCTTTACTAATATCAACCAGTACTCCTTTGGGTTCTTCATGGAACCACTGCAAAGGAAGAGAATACCCTCCAAAGTCAAGTGTAAAGTGTCCTCTCAAAAGGTTCTGAATATGTCAGAGCAGTAAATTTTTTACATTAACTCCAAGATCACTCTACACAAAGGCTGAAATTCACTCTTTATTCTGTTTCCCATCACAAATTTTGCCAGCATTAGTGTCCAATATGGTTCACAAGAGATTAAAATTCAAAGATTAAAGAAATCAAAGTCAAAAATCAAATTATTTTGCCATTATGACATGGAGTTGAATAAATCAGAAAGTAGAATCTAAAAGTCAGCCATCTTAATTTCTCATTCTGCTCAGTCTATCAGCTAAAGGAATTCTTTGTGACTCAGGAGAACTCATTCTTTCAATAGTTGTATACTGGGCCACACTCACAGGAACTAATTTAGTGCTTTCAAGATCTCAAAATGTGTATAATTTCAATAAAGTACCTCATTTATTAAAGGGTCCAAAGGATTAATAGGACACAATATTACCCTAGAACCTGTTTCAGCCCTGTAAGATACAGAAAAAAATAGTAGCCTCTATAGTAGTTAACGCAGGTAAAATTATGTTCCTCAAAATGACTACTTATGGTGTCAAAGATCATGGCAAAATCTCAGTGATATCTGAGGTAAGACAAATAGAAAGAAAAACTTGGTTTCAACCTCATCAGAATACTAATAAATCCACTCCAAATGTTTAGTGTCTACAGACTGTGAATTTAATTCAAATGGGAAAGATCTTCCTCCAAGTGGTTCATTTGGGTCTACACATTTGCCATCTTCGAGTGATCTAGTGGAGGGAGGCTTGGGAAGGGAAATCCATTCACGCTTATTATTTTGTCTCTGAGATTGGCATTTCAGATCTTACAGCCTTCTTGCAGGGCTTGGAAATTTTAGTAGTGACAGCCTGTGAGTCTAATTTGGGATGCCCTCCTTTACTGCCCAGAATATCCAACTGCTCTTAATTTTATTTCCACTTTGAGCCCCATGGTTCCGTCATTCTAGTGCTTTTTTGAAGGTGGCCTCTGCCTAGCAAAAGATTCACTCGCTCACTCTTGTGAGCAGGAAACACATTCATTCCTGTGCCCTGAAGGGCTTTTCTATTGTTGCTTGCTATAGAATTGCTTAAACCTGTGATATTGGCCTCCTAGGGAAGATTTTTCCCCAGGAAATCTTTAATCATCCAGAGAATTTGAACTTAGCAGATTCCTTTTTTCTTTTTCTTTTTAATAGAGACATGGTCTTGCTCTGTTACTCCAGGCTGGAGTGCAGTAGCACCATCTCAGCTCACTGCAGCCTCGAACTCCTGGGCTCAAGCCATCCTCCCACCTGAGCCTCCTGAGTCACTAGGACTACAAGCATGAGCCACTGTCCATGCCCAGCTAGGAGATTCCTGAAATGAAGCTGTAGTTGTCATCTGAAGTTGTGTATCTTATCAAGGTCCAGTAATTTAAATGCTCCTCAGGGGCTGTCTATTCTCAGTTTTAACGGTCTAGCTTTGAGTAGCATTTCTTTCCAATGAATGCGTGTGGGGTGTGCAATAGTGGAATAATCTAATGTTTGATTTTATTCTATTATTCTTTTATATCTTTTAGGAAGGTTCTACAAGGTTAGTAAATCATTTATCCTGCTTCTTAATTTACTTTTTCCTTCCATACTTCATGAAGAATTGTAATTTTGCTAGACCTGAATGTCTTTCTTTTTTTAACTCACAGTTTGATTTCTGGCCCAGACATTCAGTTTTATACATATTCCTCCAGGTTTTTCTTCACATGTTTTTCTTAATAAGAGATATGAAATCACTTTGTCCTGAATCTGCCAAAATTATCCACTGTTCAAACAAACCCTCTCCACTTTCACTTTTCCTTGATTTATAAATCACAGCTAGAAGACTTCTCCTTCAACCAACCCGTAACCTTTAATCAGGGCTGTCCTCAACCCATCATTGCACTGCCTACTGCTCCTTTAATATTTCATCTTTGCTCTGCCTTCCTTTAGATTTTTAATTCCCTGATTTTCTCAGGCATGTTCCCTCTTTGAATAAGCAATTTCTATATTCTCTACCTACCGAAACTGGCAAGACTCTCCCAACCGTTCTTTGAGTATGTTGCTGTTCTTCCTCATTGTCTCCTCTGAAATCTGTCCAGATTTTTCTGCCACTACTCTGGAGAACTGTCTCAACCTTGAAGGAGATCCAGTCTTTAAATTCCCAAGGCAATGTCTCAAATGCCTCGGTGTAAGGGACAAAATCATAGCAAGTTGCTTTTCCTATAGAGTATTAAAAAGTTGCCTCCCAATAGGGTCCTAAGCCCTGGCCTTCCCTGAGGCAATCATTCTGGTTTGCTCTGTAATATCTTGTCTTTCCTCACTGGGCTGCAGCCAAAGTTTCTGACAGAGCAAAAACTAAGACAGTGCCTCCCTACTTTTCTAATTCTGTCCATGAGCACTTAGTTTGGAATTCATCTCCATTTTCCTTAATATTTGTATATGCCTATCCTTAAAACTTTCATTGTCCCTTTTATAAAAAGCTGGCCTATTCCCTAGGGTCTCCACTGTTTTCCTAAAGAAACTTCTCATCTTCTAGCTTAATCAGACTATCTTTCTGTTTATTGTTGTGTATGTGTGTATGAGTGTGTGTGTGTGCGTGTGTGTGTTTTAAGATGCCATGTTTTTCAAATGTCTCCAGTTTATCCTTGAATTCCTAAGCAAACCAGACTACCAGAGACAGATTACTACAAGCATAGAACTCTTTAGTTGTTTTCCTAATTGTTGGGTCTACAATAATTTCATTGAGTTCTCTACTTACATCTCCTCAAAATGGCATATCTCTTTGCCATTTTGGATGCCCTTGTTGATGTTTAAAAGCAATAATATCTACCACAGATTGGGTCTCAAATCAAGTCTGAGCCTACGTAATTTTCAACCCAAAGCCAATATGAAAACATATGATGAAAAATGTTCAACGACTGTCTGGCATGGGGAGAGACCCTGATTGTAGGGTTTACTGATTTTGGTAGTGTAAATACTCTCAGCATAGCCAATTTCAAGCTTCCAATGTGGCATCAACTACCTCACAAAATTACTGAAGATTTAACAATCTGCTCTCATGAGCTGGTACCAGCTGACTTCAGCACACAACTGAGTGGCCCTTTCATCTCTGACAAGCCATATGAATCCAAGATATCAAAGATTTGTTTCCCTAAAGTTCTCTATACATTATTGACTTTTTCTTGAAATCAAAATGGAATTTCAGACAGCAATCTAGGACTACCTATGTAGGCTTACTTCTAAAAGTTTAAATCTAGAACTTCTGCTAGTGTTCTGTAACTAATATGGAACTCAGTACTGCTTCGCAGCTCAAAACCAGCAAATGCCATTCTGTCAATAATGGCTTAAAGATTTAATCCTGCCTCTCCAATACCTGGTCCAGGTATTAGATCAGGTTAAGCTACAGCAATCTGCATTTTGAAGTTTCTACCATTTGCTTGAGATGTCACTTTGGCATGTGCCTTTGCTGAAGCTGGCTGAAACCTGCTGAGCAGTCATTTTTGTTAAACCAACGACAGGGGCCAGGTGATGTATGTTTAAGGCCTTATGTGTGTAGTCCTGTCTTTCTAAAATCAATCATATATAAATGGGCAAAGCCACTTTAAGCTGAAGCCCATTAAGGTAAAAATTCTCCCTGGCTACAGCTTAGCAAAATATCACCAGAGCATAGACCTGACCACTCTGCCCACCCTGTCCACACTAAGAGTCTCTTTATTTCACATGTTCTTTACTTCCACAAATTATATTTTCTGCTTGTTTCTCAATGTTGGATTCAAGGGGCCCAATAAATAGCATATATTTATACTGACCTATTGAAGAAATGAGACAAAGAAGGATGGCAGATAGACATCAAAATACCATCTTTTTACTGGTAAAATTGAACTAGAGAATATGACTTCTATATGTGGCAAATGGGCTTCCTAATTCTGATCCCCAAAACCTAAGTCATAGGCTGAGGTCACCTATGGTAGTCTTCCCCACCCCAACAGGGCAGGACTAGCCCCTATAAAACCTCCGGAAATGAGCAGAGCATTGTGTGTACTTCATGCATGGTAGGACTCTCCTACAAAAAAGAGAAACAGAAGCCAAGCCATGCAAGTTAATTTCCTCATGGCAAACTCACCAATAATTCACTTTTCTTCCTGTGGAGAGGAGAACATGAGAAGTTGCACTAATTGATGTCCCTCTATTGGAGCAGAACAACATCATAAGGATTTTAACTCAACAATAAACAAGGTATTGCTTCCCAGTTTTTCCACTATTAAAAATAATTCTGCAATGCAAATTCTTACACCTATCTCCTTACACAATGTGCAAGAGAGTGTCGTTGGAAATATACCAAGAAGAGTAGTTGCTGAGTCATATTAAATCGTCTGGTATATTCTGTCAAATTGCTCTCTACACTTCCACCATTAGAATAGAAGTTCCCATTGATCTCTGTTCTTACCAAGGCTGGATTTAAAAAAAAAAAAAAAAAAAAACACCATCTGCTGGACATAAAAATGGCTCTAATTTGTATTTCCATTTTCCCGATAAAACTGAATTTCTTCTGTGTTTACTTGCCATCCATATTTCTTTTCATATGATTTGCTCATTTATATTGTTACTCATGTTTCCATCATTTTGTTTGGTTTCTTACTGATTTATAGAGGGCTTTTCTGTGTTTTTAAATTCTGAATACAAATCTAAGGTCAATAATATGTGTTGCAAGTCTTTCTCTTTGTTTGTATTTTCTATCTGTTTTTCTCCCTCTATTGTATTTTTAGGGGGTTTTTTTTGAGCGGTAGAGTGTAGCTGGGGCTTTATTTTCCTATTGTCTCATTCCTTCTTTTCCTATATCTTGTCATCTGTTTAATCCATCAATCAAATTTTAAATATTAGCCAGAGGATATTATAGGAAGAAGAAAGAGAAACTTTGTATCAATCAACTTTCTTCCTTGGCCAGGAGCCTATAAATCTACTCCTTTCTTTAAATTTTTCCTTCATCTAGCCTTTCCTAATCTTCTCTAATTCTCCAAAGAATTCATCTCTGCCCCTAACTCATATTGTACCTTCTGAAAAGCAAAGTCTTATAGTTAACTAAACCCTTAGAAGGCAATTTGAGGACAACTTTCATATCTCCAAGCGGTATCTCAAAATATTCACTCAGCAATAAGGAGGATTCTGCTGTGGGGTGGTCAATAGTCAGTTAGTCTGGACTTGCCCGGCACTGAGGGAATTATAGTGCTAAAAGGAAAAAGTCTCTAGCAAGTCAGGACAAGTTGGTCACCTGTTCTGTTACCAAGAAAAAATATATATATTTTCTCCATAATTACTCTACTTGTTATTTTTCTAGGATAAGTGTTTAGATATGGAATGAACAGGTCAAAGTGCATTCATTATTTAAGGATTTTTACAAGTATTGTAGAAAAGCAGCCTTCTAATATAACTAAACATTTTTAATATAACTATTTTTAATCCCACAGGCATTAACAATGATTTTCAGAGTTGTTTGATGAGCCAGAATAGAATCCTCAGCGGCATCAGAGAGCCATTATATATTAGAGACTTTTCATCTTCACAGATGAGGACACGGAACAGGTCTGTTGCCCATATTTTAGGGCATTTAGCATCTCTGACCCATAGGCAGAACTCTCTTCCTGCAAAACTTACTCACTCTCACACCATTGTGACCATCTCAGAGATGTCTCTAAGGGATTAAAAATAATACTTTTCCATTAAAAGCAACATGTTTATAGCACCATCTCCAGAAATCCAAAACCATTTACTTATAAGTTACTCTGCACCACACACTGAGTTAGACACTATAAATCACAAATGAATAGAAAGGTTATTGTCTCTTTGGAGGAGACAAACATATGAATAATATTTAAAATAAAATATCTATTGCCTAAACTTTAACCTTTTCAAATAATTATACACTTTTAGTACACTGGACTAAAGAAGAATAATAGATATTTTTTCTTTATAGTTACAATAAAATATTATGTGTATTTTTATTCCAATTCCAACTCTGAAATTTCTTGGAAGACGTGGTTTGCACTGCTAGCAATTATTATATCCAATGTGAATCCATTTTCTGATAAACTCAAATTCGAAAAGGAAACTGGGTTTAAAAATGCAACATCCAAGAGAGGGTGGAGCAATATGGCCAAAAAGAAATCTCCAGCCATTGTCCCCATGTGCAAATGCCAAATTCAACAACTATCCACATAAAGAAGCACCTTCAGAAGAACCAAAAATCAAGCGAGCAATCATAGTACCTAGTTTTAACATTATATCGAGGAAGGAGACACTGAAGAGGGTAGAAAAGACAGTCTAGCATTGCTTATGCCATGCCCCCATTCCCCAGCAGTGTGTCCAGCTCACCCAGTGGAGAGAGAATCTGTGTGCCCAAGGGAAAGAAAGTGAAGTGATTGTGAGGCTTTACATGGAAATTCAGGGTCACCCTGTCACAAGGGAACATAGCACAAGGCAGAATTCTGCCAGTTGCCCATGGAGGAAGCATTTAGACAAGCCTAACCAGGGGGAAATCCTATACCCTGAAACCTAAGGTCCAGCTAGCCCCAATACTGGTTGACAAAAAGGGGTCTGGGGCCTGAAATACATTCATAGGCAGTTAGGCCACAAAGGCTATAGTCTGCTGCAGTGCTGGCTCAGAGCCAGTGGACTTGGGATGCTCTTGACCCAGTGTGACACCAGTGGCAGCAGCCAAGCCAGTTCTTATGTCACACCTCCCCCAACTACAGGCAGTGCAACTCAGGGAGAGTCTACTTTCCCTCAGGGAAAGGTAAATCAAGAGTTCAGAGGCCTTTGTTTTGCAAATTGTGTGCCAGCTCTGCTAGAGTAAAATAAAGTACCAAGCAGACACTTGAAGTCCCTGATTCCAGACCTGAGTTCCTAGAATGCATGTCTAGACATACCCTGGACCAGAAGAAAATACACTGCTTTGAAGGGAAGGACCCAGTCCTGGCAGGATTCACCATCTGCTGATAAATGAGCACTTGAGTTTTGAATAAACATCAGAGGTAGACAGACAACAGTCACCACTGGATTTAGGTGCAACCTGACGCAGTCCTAGCTGCAGTGGCCAACCAAGGCAGTACCAACAGGAGTCTGCAAGAGTCACAGCAATACTGGCTTGAGGTACTCCCAGCACTGATAAGGCTGCAGTGACCAAAGACTTAGAACACAACACTCAATTCCCTTTGAATATCTGGAAAGCCTTCTCAAGAAAAACAGGTTCAAACAAACCCAGACTATGAAGATGAAAATAAAGACCTAACTCTTCAATGCCCAGACATCAATGAACATCTACAGGCATCAACAACACTAAAGAAAACATACTCTAACCAAATGAACTAAATAAGGTACCAGTGACCAATCCCAGAGTGATAGAAGTATGTGACCTTTCAGACAAAGAATTCAAAATAGCTGTCCTGAAGATCAATGAACTTCAAGACAACACAGAGAAGGAATTCAGAAGCCTATCAGAGAAATTTAACAAAGAGATTGAAATAATTTAACAAGCCAAGCAGAAATTATGGAGATGAAAAATTCACTTGACAAACTCAGAAATGCATCAGAGTCCCTCGACAGTAAAATTGACCAAAGAGAAGAAAGAATTAGTGAGCTGGAAAACAGGCCATATGAAAATACACAATCAGAAGAGAAAAAAGAATAAAAAAGAATGAAGTATGCCTACAAGATCTAGAAAATAGCCTCAAAGGGGCAAATCTAAGTGTTATTGGGTTTAAAGAGGAGGTAGAAATAGAGATTGGGGTAGAAAGGTTATTGAAAGAAACAATAACAGAGCAGTTGCCAAACCTATAAGACAGCTATCAATATTCAGGTATAAAATGATCATAGAACACCAAGCAGATTTAACCCAAACAAGGTTACCTCAAGGCACTGAATAATCAAGCTCCCAAAAGTCACTGATAAAGAAAAGGTCCTAAAGGAAACAAGAATAAAGAAAAAAATAACATATAAAAGAGCTTCAATACATCTGGCATCAGACTTCTCAGTGGAAACCTTACAGGCCATGAGAGACTGGCATGAAATATTCAAATTGCTGTGGGGAAAAAAAAAACTTTTACCCTAGAATATCATATCCTGCAAAAATATGCTTCAAATAGGAAAGAGAAATAAAGACTTTCCCCCACAAACAAAAGCTCAGGGATTTCATCAACACCAGACCTGTCCCACAAGAAATGCTAAAAGGAGTTCCTCAATGTGAAAGAAAAGGACACACATGAACAACGAAATATCATCTGAAGGTATTCACCTCACTAGTAACAGTAAGTACCCAAATACAGAATTCTCTATTGCTGCAATTGCCATGTAAAAACCACTTATGTCTTGCATAGGAACACTAAAAGATAAAACTATCAAAAATATCTATGACAGGCCAGGTGCAGTGGCTCATACCTATAATCCTAGCACTTTGGGAGGCCAAAGCAAGAGGGTTGCTTGAGGCCAGGAGTTTGAGACCAGCCTGAGCAAGAGTGAAACCCCATCTCTACAAAAATTAGAAAATTAGCTGGATGTGTTTGGCTCATACCTATAGTCCCAGCCAATTGAGAGATTGAGGCAGGAGGATCACTTGAGCCCAGGAGTTTGAGATGGCGGTGAGCTATGATGACGTGCCACTGCACTCTAGCCTGGGAGACAGAGCAAGACCCTGTCTCAAAAAATATATAAACAAATAACCACAACAACTTTATGAGAAAGTAATAGTACAAAAAGATATAGATGGAAACAACAAAAAGTTAAAAAGCAGGGATGGATGGAGCTAAGGTATGTAGTTTCTTTTAGATTTCTTTTTGCTTTTTTTTTTTTTTTTGATGGTTTCTTTGTAGACAGAGTTGTTATATTTCTAAAATAATTGGTTATAAAAATTTTTTCCAAGCCTCACATAACCTCACTTAAAAATCCTACAACAGATACACAAAAAATAAAAAGCAAGAAATTAAAATACAGTACCAGAGAAAATCACTTTTAACAAAGGAAGACAGGTGGAATGAAAAAAGAGAGCACCACAAAACAAACAGAAATAAAATAACACGGCAGCAGTAAGTCCTCAGCTATCAATAATAACATTGAATGTGAATGGATTACACTTTCCAATCAAAAGGCATATGGCTGAATGGATAAAAAACAAGACTCAACTACATGTTGTCTACAAGAAACACACTTCAACTATAAACACACACACAGACTAAAAATAAAGGAGTAGAAAATAATATTTCAAAGAAACAGAAACCAAGGAAGAGCAGGAGTAGCTATGATTCTATCAGATAAAATAGATTGCAAGAAAAAACTGTAACAGACACAAAGAAGGTTATTATATAATGATAAAGGGGTCAATTCAGCAAGAGGATGTAACAATTCTAAATATATTAATATATGCACCCAGTACTGGAGCACCCAGATATATAAAGCAAATATTATCAGAGCTAAAGAAAGAGATAGACCTCAATACAGTAATCACTGGAGACTTCAACACTGCACTTTCAGATTGGATAGATCATCCAGACAGAAAACCAACAAAAAAATATTGAGCTTAATCTGCTCTATAGACCAAATGGAAGTAAAAATATTTATAGAGTGTTTCATCCAACAGCTGCAGAATACACGTTCTTCTTACCTCATGGATCATTCTCAAGGATAGATGCATCATATGTTAGACCACAAAACAAAACTTAAAAAATTTTAAAAATTGATATCCTATCAAGTATTTTCTCTAACCACAATGGAATAAAACTAGAAATCAGTAACAAGAGGAATTTTGGAAGTTATACAAACACATGGTAATTAAACAATATGCTCCTAATAACCATGGGGTCAATGAAGAGATTAAGAAGAAATTTAAAAATTTCTCAAAACAAATGAAAATGAAAACATGTCAAAACCTATGGGTTACAGTGAAACCAGCACTAATAGAAAGGTTTATAGTAATAAGGGCATACATTGAAACAGTAAAAAAAAAAAAAAATTCAAATAAAAAACTTGATGCATCTCAAAAAACTACAAAAACAAGAGTAAACCAAACCCAATATTAGTAGAAGAGAAATAATAAAGATCAGAGCACAAAAAAATTAAATTGAAACCAAAGAAACGATACAGAAGATTAACAAAATGAAAAGTTCGTTTTTCAAAAAGATAAGCAAGATTGACACACCTTTTAGCTAAACTAAGAAATAATGAGAGAAGACCCAAATAAATAAAATCAGAGATGAAAAAGGAGATATTAGAACTGTTACTGCAGAAATTAAAAGCATCATTAGAGACTACTAAGGGCAACTAGATGCCAATAAATCAGAAAACCTAGAGGAAATGGATAAGTTTCTAAACATATCTAATCTACCTAATTTAACCACAAGGAAATCAAAAACTTGAATAAACCAATAGCATGTAACAAAATAGAAGCAGTAATAAAATGTTTCCCATCAAAAAAACCCTAGGACTTGTTGGCTTCACTGCTGAATTCTACCAAGCATTCAAAGAAGAGCTAATACCAATTCTACTTAAATTATTCCAAAAACCAAGGAAGAGGGAATACTCCCAAACTCATTCTATTAGGGTTGTATCACCCTGATATCAAAACTAGACAAAGACACTACAAAAAAAGAATGGTATAGACCAATATCTCTGATGAACATAGACACAAAAATCCTCAACCAAATACTAGCAAACTGAATTCCACAACACGTTAAAAAGATTATTCGTGATGATCAAGTGAGATTCATTCCAGGAATGCAATGATGGTTCAGCATATGAAAATCAATCAATGTGATATATCACATGAACATAATTAGGGATGAAAATCACATCATCATTTCAATAGATTCTGAAAAAGCATTCAATAAAATTTTACATCCCTTCATGATAAAAGCTTTCCAAAAACTGGGTATAGAAGGAACTTACCTGAACATGATAAAAGCCATATATGATAGACCCACATCTAGTATCATACTGAATGGGGAAAAACTGAAAGCCTTTTCTCAAGATCTAGAACAAGATAAGCATGTTCATTTTCACCACGCTTATTCAACGTAGTACTGGAAGTTCTAGCTAGAGTAATCGGAAAAGAGAAAGAAATAAAGGGTTTCCAAATTGGAAAGGAAAAACTCAAATTATCTTTATTTTCACATGATATAATCTTTTATCTAGAGAAACCTAAAGACTCTACAACAAAATATTAGAACTGATAAACAAATTCTGTAAAGTTACA
>NW_012149175.1:1224728-1242354 GCF_000956105.1 Propithecus coquereli
GAAAAGAATCAAATAATCCAATTAAAAATGAGCGAAGGATCTGACTAGACATTACTCAAAAGAATACATATAAATGGCCAACAGGTATATGAAAAATACTCATCATTAATTATCAGAGAAATTCAAGTCAAAATTACAATGAGATATCATCTCATCCGATTTAAAATGGTTTTTATCGAAAAGACAGGCAATAATGAATGCTGGTGAGGATGTGGAGAAAGGGGAACCCCCTTGTACACTGTTGGTGGGAATGTAAATTAGTGCAATCAGTATGGAGAACAGTATGGAGGTCTCTCAAAAAACTAAAAATAGAACTACTATATGACCCAGCAATCCCACTGCCAGTATATATCCAAAAGAAGGGAATTCAGTATATCGAAAAGATAGCTGCACTGTCATGATTACTGCAGCACTATTTACAATAGCCAAGATTTGGAATCAACCTAAGTGTCCATCAACAGATGAATGGATAAAGAAATTGTGGTACATATTTACAACGGAATATTAAATAGCCCTAAAAAGAATGAAATCCTGCCATTTGCGCATCATGGATGGGATTGGAGAATACTATGTTAAGTGAAATCAGCCAAGCACAAAAAGATAAATCTTGCATGTTCTCATTCATATATGGGAGCTAAATATCAAAAACAATTGATTTTATGGAGACAGAGAGTAGAATGATGGTTACCAGAGGCTTGGAAGTATAGTGGGGGAGGGGGGGTGTGGATAAAGTGGGGATAGGTAATGGATACAAAAATATAATTAGATATTAGATAGAATGAGCCATATTTGATAGCACAACAAACTTAGTATAGTCAACAATAAGTTAGAGTATACTTTAAAACAACTAAAAGAGTGGAATTAGAATGTTCCTAACACAAAGAAATACTAAATGCCTGAGGCGATGGGTACCCCAATTTTCCTAATTTGATTAATTCACATTCTATGCCTGTGTCAAAATATCACATGTACCCCATGAAGATATACAATGATAATTTTCCAAAATAATTTTTTAAAAAAATTTTAAATGCAATATCCATTAGATCAAAAATAATCTTTGTAGTATGGTTGATAGTGTTTCTAATGATGGGCTGTGGACTTTTTATTAAGTAAGTGCATTTTGTCATTACAAAGGCTTGTTATAAAGCAGAGGAAGCAGGTCTGAGTTCATCTCACTTTTGAACCTGGCCAGGGAACAGGGCTGGGGATGAGCATCTCTGTAGGTCTCACACACTCCCACAGAAATTGCCAACATATGTTGGGGGTGGGAGGGAAGATAGCACATCAAGGGGTAGTAACACAAACATATTGGGTCATTAAATCAGAAAAAATAAAACCAGTGTGTAGGAGTAATGCACACCTTCACACTGTTTCAGCATTTGAGTTTTATATATTTTCATCAACACTTGTCCTTTATTTTTCTTAAAACTGGAACCTCCTAGAAGGCAGAGTTTCCTCCCTGAAATCTGTGACCACTTGAGAGGTAGAATTTGGTTGAATATTTTAACTAGGAGTCGCTGATATTTTCATTTCCACCCTTGTAGTTGACAATGATTCTAAAACATGCTACTCCCTTTCTTGTGAGGAAAAGCCACCTTTCTGAACACAATTGAATCTTTCTTTGATGAATCTGAAGTTTGATGCCTCAGAGACACCCTCTTGGAAAAAAAGACACCCTCAGATACAAGTTTCCTTTGCCCCAAACCATAGCTGTAGATGGTGTGGGAGCTTGGCCTCCTTAAACTTAATCCTTTAATGTGAGGTTGTTTTCTTAAGCTTGCTTCTTTCTTCCAAAAGAGAAATACAAAAAAATAAACTCTCTAGAAGCATTAAGCCATAATCAATTTAAACTAAACACTTCACAGGATCCCAAATTGCAAATGCATATCATCTAGTCATTCTGAGCTCTATTTTTCAGCCTCTATTCAGGAATTACAGTCACAGAAACCACCTTTGTAAAAGGATTAGCCTGTCTATTCTCAGCCACCAACTTCTCTCCTAATATGGCCAGCTACTTTGCAAAAGCAAGACTAAACTCAGCTATGGATGAATTCATGCACATCCATCTTTCCTGGAAAAACTAACAGCTCAATGAGCACATATTTCTTATGCTTTTTAATATATGAAAGATTCTATTAAATATTTTACCATCTACCTGGCACTAAGCCATTAGGTAAACAATTCAATTCAACCAACATTTATCAAATACTAACCTACCACAGCAAACACCTACCATTTGTTCTCAGTATGTTTGAGGGAACTCAGAAATTAGATCACAAACCAGCTCTACATCCCCAACTAGCTTATACCTTGGGCAGGAAAAAGGAAATGGGGCTAGCCAGTGCTATCGTTTGAGACCAGGGACAGCCTCATTGGGCATTTTGAGGAATGCTTCAAGGCCCCACCAGAGCCATCTTCTTACCTACCTGGTATGATATTCCCATCAGTAAAGTCCACTCCCCTGAGATAGTCAATAAAGATGTGTCTACTGAAAATGGCTTTCTGTCTTTCTCCAACTAGATTATAAACTGATAGTTGCATGAAAGGTTATTCTACAATGTTTACCTAATTAACAGATGTATTTGAATCAAATTATCTCTAGAAGACCTTGTTAAAATGTTACTGGGCAGTGAGGGAAATTGTAAGGCTCATGGTGGTCTTTCTTTCTTTCTCCCACTTCAACCTTAAGCTTTTGACACCTCACAGCCTGAGAATCTCAGAGCAGCTGTCGTTTGAATCTGTATCTTCCCTGAGTCTCCAGGACTGACAGATTAACTGTTTCCAAAAGCAAGAATGAGGGACAGCCATGGGCAAAAGCCAATGGACAACAATTTGTCTAGGGCAACAATTTGCTTGTCTTCCCCTTCTGCTTCTAGTCTCCCACCAAAGGTTTCCAGAATTCTTTAAAATCGTGAACAAAAAGCCAATCTACAAGAGTGAATCATTGGATGAGCACCTACTATATACAACATTCAGTGTCAAGATTCTATTCATTTTATCACAAATCCTAACAACTTAGGAAGGAAGATGCTGTTTATCTCATCCTGCTCACGAAAAATGTGGAGGCTCAGAGAGAGGTTGACTTGCATACCTAAGGCCACACAGACACAAGTGACAGAGCCAGGCTTTGAACCCAAGATTGACTCCAATGCCCTTTGCACTTTTCACCATTTTAGGCCAATGCCTTGCCTAAGCCTCAGTTTCATCTATAACTTGAGGGTTTCATACTAGATGACCGTAAGTTTCTTTTCCCTGATTATCCCTTCAGGATCTGTGTTCTGTTATCTCATTTACCAACATTTTGACATCTATTTGGCCTATGAGAAAATCAAGACCCAGAGAAGTGAATTTTCACAGTTGGCAATTCACTGTAGCTCCAAAACCAGAGCCTAGGTTCTAGTACCCATCCTTAGTCCATTTAACATCTAACTTCCTTAACCTGGCCCATCAGGCCCTGGTCTTTCTGACTTCTTCTGAATGCCATTTTCCTCTTTACTTCTTACACTCTGACCATGATGACATATATTCCTTTGGTCTTCCTGGTCTACCCTTGCCCCCCTTTTCCACCCTTACATCTCTGAATCTGAGTAACACCAACTTACTCTTTAGGTCTCAGTTTAGATGTCAATTCCTAAGAGTAATCACTTTTTATGCCCCACACATAGGGTTGCTAGATAAAATACAGGAAACCAATTAAATCTGAATTTCAAATAAATAATGAATAATCTTTTAGTATAAATATGTCCTAAATACTGCCTGAGGCATACTGATACTAAACTATTCATTGTCTATATGAAATTCAAGTTTAACTAGTATCCTTTATTTTTCTTTGCTAAGTCTGACAACTCCAAAAACACATCCAGATGAGGTATATTTCTTGTTATACATTCTTAAGAGTACCATGGGCTTCTCCTTTACAATACTTAACAAAATTGTAGTTAATGACTTTTTTGTGATGTTTTGTGTACAAATGATCTCTATGCCATTATAGACTGTAAGCTGCAAGATTGTGTCTATTTCGTTAAGCACTATTTTCCTTGTATTTATCACAGTGCACACCACATGGTCAATATTCAATAAATATCTGTTGCATTAAAGGATAATGAAAGAAAAAGAAAGAAAGAGAAATAAAGTAAGAGAATAAGAGTTATCTCAGTTTTCTCCATGGATAGGGAGAATTCAGATTGATATGTGGGTAATCTATCATGATAGCAATAAATTACAACAGTCATTTAGGGCTAATTGAACTAGGGTCCAGCCACTGCTCATACATACGATACCTTCATTTCCTTCTTCACTCTCTTTTTTCCTCCCTCTCTTACTTTACCCCAGGGTCTATTTGTATCTATTGATGTGCTTGGAAATTTCTTTATTCATATTAAGAGAAGAAACAGAGGAGTATTGGTTTGTAAGACATTGCTCCCTAAATATTTTCCTCTTTGGTCATGGTCAGGGCTTGCTGAACAAAGGGCACTGCAGCCTGGATTAAAGTATGATTGAACACCAAGTGTCTTAGCCCATTTGGGCTGCTATAACAAAATACTATAGACTGAGTAGCTTACAAACAGCAGAAATTTATTTCTTACAGTTCAGGAGCCGAGAAGTCCAAGATCAAGGCATTGGCATATTTGGTGTCTGGAAAGAGCCCACTTTCAATAATATTTGATAGATGATGCTTTCTCACTGTGTCCTCACATGGTGTAAGGGCAAACAGGCTCCCTGGGGCCCTTTTATAAAGGCAGTAATCTCATTCATTCATAAGGGCCCCACCCTCATGACCTAAACACTTCCCAAAAGCCCCACCTCCTATTACCACCACCTTGGGGATTAGGATTTCAGCATATGAATTTAAGAGGGGCGGACACACATTCAGACCATAACATCAAGCCTAAAGATAGAGACCTCTAGAGTTTTCTGTCCCCAGAGTCATTTCTTTACATTCCAGAATGGTAAAATAGAAACTCTCCCCTCATCTCCATAGAGAGAATTTCTTTATATTACAGAGTAAAGTCTTTCTCTTTCTCTCCAGAGGGAAAGATGGGCAGATGTCCCAACAACTCCTATGTGAGTTTCAAGTTTCATAATTTCAGGGTTCATCTTCTTCTGTGGTGCTAACCCTACTTCACATGCAGGTAACACCAGGCCCTCATCATGATGTCTTGTGAGAAATTGGGGCATGCAAGTCAATTTCTAATATAAATCCATATTTATACAACGTATACACATTGCACATATGCACATACACATATTGCCTCAGGCTAACTTGTTAGCTTGCAAGTAGGGTAACATCTCAGACCTTTCACAGTTTGGATTTAACATTTTCTGTGTACATAGCAAGGAAGAAAGAGGGTAGGTAGTATGAACTTGTGTGGCTATGTTTGCTATCCAGACACTTTGAGATTAGAGGCCATACACTAAATTGTCTAAAGGAAACCTTGTGAAACACTGGGCACACATAGAGCAATGTCTTTCAGGGCTCACAGAGCAACAAAAATGGTATTCTCATTTCTATACAAAAGCCAAACCATTCTGGTTCCTTAAAACAGGAAAATTTTGGCACACCCAAATGCAGCATGTTTGAAAAAGCCATTTTTCTTCTGCCCCTTATGGAAAGATTAGGGTTGCATGAAGGCTCCGGGTCTTACCTACTGCTTGCAAATTCCTGGCTGGCTTGACTTTCCCAGTTTCTGACTTTCCACTTGTCCATGGATTCTCTCCCACTCCTGAGTCTCTTTTGGAGATCACTGTTCCCTTTGACTTGACTTCTCCTGGGGCCATGGGTTATTGGATTTTTCTCCTTGGTTTTATGTACTGCATTCTACCACCGCTCCCATTCCAATGCCACGCCCCACTCCCACCTATGCAGAGTGCAGTGCCCTGAGCCTTGGCTTGTCTGAGGGAGAGTAGGCACTAGATAGAAAAAGCTGAGCAAAACCATAAATCTGGCTAGCAGTGACTTGCTAGGCAACCAAGGCCAAGTCACTTATGTCTCTGGCCTTCAGTTGTCTCATTTATATAATCCAGCCTCAGGAATTAGATTAAACAGTCGTTTAAGAAACCAAATATGTAGCTCTTTAATCCCATTAAAACCAAAAATAAAAGCCTTTTCTACTCAGATTCATGGGTCGTGGAAGTGGACAAGTGGGAGCTAGATGAGAAAAGAAATAACAAAAAATGCAAACAACATGACTGCAGCTGACTTGTGGGCATATGACAGGCACCCATTTAGGGGACCCAGAAATAACTGCGTCCCCCAAATTTCTGGGTGCCCCAAATTTAAGGCAAGTAATCGTACAATATTTAAAAGCAGTTTGAAACAACATAATTTGAGTTTTACAAAGAAAAGTTACCGTTTGTAAAGTACAGGCTAGTGAGAAATCCTTTCATTTGAGCTGCTGGCAGGAATAATATTTCTAGCATTTTCTAGATGTTTCTTCTTACCATCTTCAGGCTTAATCTGCTGAAGTTACCTAATTACTAGGAATACTTTTCTCTTCACACCTAAAGATTTCCAGGATGTTGGGTTAAGTTTTTCCTACATATCCTTTAAAGTTTGAAAAACTTATTAAACCCCCCTAACCTAGAACCTGCAAACTTATTCTCTTTTCTCTCACATTTTAAATCACCATCACTTCCGCCCCACCACCCACCCCAGAACATGTTTGTCAGCCAAGTTTATTCTAATATGTCTAATCCTTTGGCTTTCTCATTTCCCCCTACTCTACCTCAGGCATAAATGATGACAGATTTTCCAAAACAAATGCAGCTATTATTACTTTCATATACAACGAAACCAAGCTGCATCATAAAATATTGGGCTCTTACTTACATTGTGAAAGAGAGAGATTCCAAGAGACTGAAGCAGAAAAAATAATAGTAGAGGAAGGAGGAAGTGCACCAAAAATAAACATTAATGTTCCAAATTATACCTCGAGCTGGCCATTCCGTTCTGTCTACCTAGAGACCAAGTATAGTTACTTAATTCCTCAATTGTTTCCTTCAGTCCCAGCCCCAACTTGCCTTGAGAAGTGAACTGGCTCCATGGCAACCATAAAAACAAAGCCTGAGGAAGATTTTGCAAAGCTAAACCCAAGAGAAGCTGTGCTGAGCAAACACTAAATATTTGCAAAGGCATTTTGTTACGCTCACGGCAGTTTCCTGAGTACATATTGCAAAAACAATGCCCTCTACACCTCCTCCAAATACCGTCACTGTGTTCCATTGCAGAAGGGTCTTAAGTCTTACAGACCCTAAAACTCTGTTCTGTAGAACATTAACATCTACAGAAATGTGTTAATATATATTCCATGAGGGCAAGAAAAGGATTCTGTGATAAAAAAAAAAAAAAAAAACTAAGAAATGCTACGGTCTTGGGGATTCACAGCACACATTAGCCCACTAAAGAATCTGAAAACACTTTAAAAAAAAACATATAACTTTTCAGTGTTCCTTATAGACTTTTAGATCCATAGAACTCTTCAATTTCACAGGAACATATTTTGAGAAATTTTACCACGAGATGTCATATTAATTTCCTAGGGCTGCTATAATGAATTGCCATAAATTTGGTGACTTAAAACAACAGACAGAGATTCTCTCACGATTTTGGAGGCCAAAAGTCCCAAACCAAGGTCTTGGCAAGTCCACATTCCACACTGTCTTTCACAGTTCGAGAGGAGAATCAGTCCCTTGCCCCTTCCAGCTTCTGATGGCCCCAGGGTCTCCTTGGTTTGTGGCTGTTTCACTCCAGTCTCTGCTTCCATCGTCACATTGCTTCCTCCTCTTCTCTGTTTCTCTCCACTTATCAGAATGTATGCAATTACATCTAGGGTCTTCCCAGATAAACTACAATAAGCGTCTCCTCTCAAGATCCATATAAGGTAATATTTATTTTTGTCACATTAGGTATTATTCACAGGTTCCAGGAATTAGGATGCGGATATATGTTTTTGATGACCAACATTCAACACACTACAGATGTAAACTGATAAATACCAAAATGTTACCTTCAATTTAATTGATTCAACTTAATTCCACTCAGCAATCATCTAATGAACCTTTAGGATGTGCCAGGCACTGTCTTAAGCCTGGCCATAGAATGATTGAAGTCCTAGTTATTACCCCTAAGCAATTTACATTCCCATGAAGGAAATACACATGATAGTGAATTCATACTCTGTAGAGTGACAGGTGCTTATCATGTTATATCAGAGCAGACCTGAGGAAGTGAGTAGCTCTTCCTAGGGAAGCAGGGAGGGCTTTCTGGAGGAGATGATTATTCAGTTGAGATTTGAAGAATGAGTAGCAGTTCCCCAAGTAAAGCAGGAAAGGAATTCCAGGTGGAGGGAACACCATGGTCAAACATATAGGACATGGTGACGTGGGAAACTTGTGAAGACAAAATGAGAAAATGCATGCAAAGCTATTAGCACAGCACCTGGTACTCAATAATGTTACCTATTTTTCCTAAAATGAATATGGTGGAAGCAGGAGATGAGGCTGAAGGCATAGGTAGGAACCAGATTGCACTGGACTTAGAATGCCATTCTGATCAGTTTGGCCTTTACCTCAGAGGCAATGGAAAATCATTGAAATGTTTTAATCAGGGGTTAATGTGGTCACATTTTTTTTGCAAGAATGTTCATGCTTTACCAGATACACACAAGTGGAAAGGCTTAAAATTGATATTATAAAAGTATATGTAAAATTTATATTTTAATGTCAAGATTTTAGAGTGCAAAGGGAAAGGGAACTAGAGAAAAAGAACGTCTTCCATGAAGACAGCCGTGAATGTGGCTACTTACAAGAATTGGCCTGCCTGTACAGTATTGCCCTAGCATCTGAAGGCCTGGTTACAACCCACTACAAATACAATTTCTCTCCTTTAAGAACCTGAGCCCCACAATTCCGTCAGGCCCATAAGCCTTAGTTAAATGAGAGTACCCAGTAGCCTAATATAAGTCATCTATTTGAGAAAACAACAAATAAATTGAATACATATAGGTACTAGAATAAGTTTTTCACCAAATACTCTTCTTATTAAGGCATGTGTATTTGTTTTTTTGTGTGTGTGCATCTCTATTAACATGGAACGGAGCTATCATAGAGGAACTTAGAGAAGGTTCCATAAGTATGGTCTTTAGGAAATTATGTACACAGATAGAAAAAAAAAAACAGTTAACTTCAGCCAAATAGGTGGTTATTTTGGAAGAAAAAGAATGAATTTAGTCATTAGCTAGATGGTTGGTTGACCCAATTGTTCATTAAAGCAAATGAACATACACATACAGTAGTTAGTCTGAAAATACTCCCATAATAATTGCAGATCCAATTCACCACTTACAAGGAACTTAATGTTTTTGGTCAGGCCTCAGTACATGCCTTCAAAAGCCTCACTGACCAGTGTTATGCCAGCGTTGAGAGTCCAGCACTTGAAATAGCACTTTACAATACCTGTTTCTAGTAATAGCCTCCTCCTTGATGAATGGCTTCATTTTAATGACATTGGCATGTTGGCTGAAGTTGAACTGGGGCTTGGCCTGCCAGCTTCTGTTGCCAATGAGCATTTTTTACATGGTGACCTTCATTTGCAAGGGCTTAGAGTTAAGGAAATGATGGAAGTTTCATGTGACTCCCGGGCCGACTTTGAGGTCTCAGTGCAAATTTCATTTCCACATAGAAGTTTCCGCACCATCTGAAATAGCCTCACTCTGACCCAAGTCTATCTTTATCACTACACTCTGTGCCTTACTCGGACAACACCTATTGCAGTCATATCTGGCTCACTTATGTTTCCATGTGTTTAGTTTTGCTTTCCCATCCTCCACTGGAATGTAAATTCGTTAAGGCCAACACCTCCTCCATCTTGTTCAACTTTGTATTCTCCGCACATACTGGTCACAAGGAGTGCTTTGTATGAGTCTCCAAAACATCTCCAGAAGAGTCAGGCTGGATCTCCCAAGACCTGATCTTTACAATGCAAATGAATTTTTTTCACAGTCATTTTTCTAAAAAAAAAAAAAAGAGGGAGAGAGAAAAAGAGAGAGAGAATTCTTCTTACTTGCCTAAATGACAGAGATTAAACAGAATTGCTTAACTCCCATAAATAAATGAAATAAATGCTTATCATACTTCTGGAAACTCAAAAAGAGTAAATTTTAGCTTAATGGGACTAATAACATAATAGGAGTACAGTGAGCACTTCAGAATATGTCCAAGCTTCTGACCCCCAGGAATTAGTCTCTGGGATTCTGACATTTTATGAGTGACTGCTTACACATAGGTAAAAGCAATTGAGGATGTCAGAGCTGCACAAAGGGAGAAATAAAGAAATGGCACAAGTTGTCCTGGGGAAAGTAATTTATTTCAAGAAAAATTGGGGGCAGTGAGCAAGATGGCTGACTAGAGATGTTGCTTGCCAAATTGTCCTAGGGGGAAGGAAAGATTTCAGATAAAGGAGAAGGGGGAATGGGCACAGGTCAGGGGTAGTTCAGAGGAAAAAGTGCCAGAGGCTGCCAGGGACTTCACAAAAAGAAATTATGAAGTGGGACAGGAATAGGAAAAAGAGATATGGGCAAAGATCAACCCCAGAGAAGCTTTTTCACCCTCACAAGCCCAAGCATTGCTGCAACCACTGAACTGTGTGGAGAATTTATGTGATCCCAGAGCTTGGACATTTCATGCCGGCTTTCTTCCAGGGAGAGGGACCAGAGGAGCTGGACTCCCAGCTCTCTTCCATTCAGTCTCTTTTTCTCCTCTGCCCTTCCCCTGCCCACTGCCGATGGGAAAGCAGATTGAGCCAAGACTTTTGGGAGTGGCCATCTCCCCCTCTGCTGGTGCGTCCTCCAGTCTGTGGTTTCCACAGAAAGCAGGGCCCACACCTTTCCCCTTGAGGACCTGCAGTGGACCCAGGAGTGTTTGGTCTGGGTGTTCCCTGCCAACTGGTACTTCTCAGAGATGCAAGCCAGCAGATCATACAAGTAGATCAGATGCCGTACCACCAAGACTCGAATGGGTTTCTAGGGGACACAAGGAGGAGATTTGAGAGCTTGACTTAGGAGGCAAGGGAGCCCACATGGGCAGAAATGATGGGAAAGTACAGTATGGGTCTGTGCTGTGGCAATCTGGTGGAGCACCCATCTCCCCACAGAAAAGCCACACTGTCAGACTAGGGCAGGTCCCCTGGTGGCAATGTTCCCAGCCAACAGCACCATCGCCACCAAGCATGGCATGTTCAGGTGCCCATCTGCAACCAGACACTGGAGAGAGACTCTCAGGGAAAGGGTAGAGTGAGAGGGGCAGAGCTCAATCCCAATCACCATTTGCTGAATTATAGCTGGCCTCTACCCTATGAGCAGACTTTCTGGTTTGGTGAAGCCTCTTTGGCCCCCCTTGGAGTAGCTTTCCCCAGCAACCTGAGAGAAGATCTTGGATCTCTGCTGAGACTTTGCCAAGCTTTCCTGGCACACCTGACCTAACCCCACCCAGCCTCACTCCTTTGCCCTCCTCTGCTGTAGTGGAGAACAAGCAATCCCCTAAGAGCTATAGATTCCATGCAAAGGGGGAGGTGTGTATTTTAACATAACCTGTCTTCAAGCTCACTGATTCTTTCTTCACCTCAGTCAATTCTGCTGCTGAGAGACTCTTTTGCATTTCTCAGTTTGTCAATTTAATTTTCAACTCAATAATTTCTGTTTGATTTGTTTAATTATTTCAATCTGTTTGTTAAATTTCTCTGATAGGCTTCTGAATTCCTTCTCTATGCTATCTCAAAGCTCATTGATCTTCTTCAGGACAGCTATTTTGAATTCTTTGTCTGAAAGGTCACATACTTCCATCATTCTAGGATTGGTCACTGGTACCTTACTTAGTTCATTTGGTTAAATTATGTTTTCCTGGATATTCTCGATGATTGTCAATGTTCATTGATGTCTGGGCATTGAAGAGCTAGGTATTTATTTTAATCTTCATAGTCTGAGTTTGTTTGAACCTGTCCTTCTTGAGAAGGATTTACAGAATTCTCCTGTATCTTACTCAAGTCAACTAAGGCAGTATCACCAGGAGTCTGCAAGAGTCACAGCATTACTGGCATTGAGCACCTCCAGTGCTGACACATCTGCAGTGACCAAAGACTTAGAATGAGACACTCAATTCCTTTTGAATATCTCTATGCACATAAACTAGAAAAGATAGAGGAAATGGACAAATTCATGGAAACACACAACTTCCCAAGACTCAATCAGGAAGAAAGATAACTCCCGAACACACAAATAATGAGCACTGAGATCAAAGCAGTAATAAAAACCTCCCAACGACAACAGAAAGCCTTGGACTATATGGATTTACAGCCGAATTCTACCAGACCTAGAAAAAAGAGCTAGTACCCAATACACAAAAATTATTCCATAACATTGAGAAGGAGGAACTTCTCCTCAACTCATTTTATGAGGCCAGTATCACCTTGATACCAAAGCCAGGAAAGGGCACAATAGAAAAGAAAACTACAGACCCATATCCCTTATGAATATAGATGTAAAAGTCCTCAACAAAACACTAGCAAACTGAATTCAACAGTACATAAAAAAAAATATTCCACCATGACCAAGGGGGCTTCATTCCATGCGGGGAGTTAGCTATGTTCCCAGCAAAAAATCAGGTCCCTTAGGCAGGGGTCATTGCAAAGGATAAGAAAATAATAGAAAATGGAAAATAATAGAAATAAAAGAATACACAGAGACGAAGGTATAGTTTTATAGATTTATAAAGATAAAAGCCAAAGCAGGGGTACTCGGGGGTCCTTATGAATATCCTCATCAATTGTAAGGCCCCAAATAAAGTTTCACATGGGTATTTATAAGTACAGAGATCGGTTGCCAGGGGTAACAGATTTACATAACAACAGGTAGTTTGTTTTAGGTGAAAAGTCTTTCAAAAGGCTTCTATGGATCCCTTAATTAACTCTGGTTACAAAATCTTTCAAGGACAAACTTCTAGGTTCTAAGATAAAGCTATCACTTAACAGAAGGGTTAAACAGGGATATAGTGGCTCCATATTTCTTTATCTAGTTATTGTAGATAGAGACAGGTGATCAGAAGTCAAGCAGGAACTGTCCCTTGGGCTAATTGTTTTTAGCCACAGGTGTCTGTCTCTCGGTGGACACTCTTTGATCACCTCTCATCCCGTGGCTCCATAAAGACTTTGCTATGTCCTTCAAAGCAGGCGAGAACCAGAGGTTTGAGACTGTAGCATCATCTTGGAAAGCAGCTGCTACAGAACTTTGAGATGCCCTCCTGAGGTGGAGCAGCTTTTGATACGCAAACTAACATGTTCACATATTGCTTCGGGGCAAAGCCCTGCAAAACCCCTGAGATCATTTCTGTCTCTAATACAGTAATATTAATTTATGGAGCAACAATTCCAGGGATGTAAGGATGGTTCAACACACATAAATCGATAAATGTGATTCATCCCATAAACAAAAGCAAAACAAAGATCATCTAATCATCTCAATAGATATAGAAAAAGCGTTCAACAAAATCCAGAATGCTTTCATGATAAAACCCTCAACAAACGAGGCATAAAAGGAACATATCTAAAAATTATAAAAGCCACATATAACAAACCCACAGCCAATATCATGATGAACGGGGAAAAGTTGAAAACATCCCCCCTAAGAACTGGAACGAGACAAGGGTGCCCACTGTCACCACTTCTATTTGACATAGTGCTGGAACTCCTAGCCAGAGCAATCTGGGAAGAGAAAGAAATAAAATGTATCCAAATCATAAAAGAGGTAATAAAACTATCACTTTTTGCTGATGATATGATCTTGTATCTAGAAGACCCCAAAGACTCCACCAAGAGACTCCTGGAATTGATAAATAAATTCAACAAAGTCGCAAGATCCAAAATCAATGTACATAAATCAGTAGCTTTACTATATACCAATAATGGACTAGCTCAAAGTCAAATCAAAGACTCAATATGATTTGCAATAGCTACAAAGAAAATAAAATACCTAAGAATATATTTAACCAAGGAGGAGAAATATCTCTACAAGCAGAACTATGAAACGTTGAGGAAAGAAATCACAGAGGACACAAACAAATGGAAAAAACATATCATGCTTATGTATCAGTAGAATCAACATTGTTAAAATATCCATTCTACCCAAAGTGATACAGATTCAATGCAATCCCCATCAAGATACCAACAACATATTTCACAGATCAAGAAAAAATAATTCTACACTTCATTTGGAACAAGAAAAGAGTCCTAATCACCAAATCAATCATAAGCAAAAAGAACAAAGCAGGAGGCATCACAGTATAAGACTTCCAGGTATCCTACAAGGCTATATTAACCAAAACAGTATGATATTGCTGCAAAAATAGAGACATAGACCAGTGGAACAAAATAGGGAACCCAGATATAAAACCACCTATGTACATCCAACTGATCTTTGAAAAAGCAGACAATGTACACTGGGGAAAGGAAGCCCTATTTAATAAATGGTACTGTGAAATTTGGATAGCCACACGGAGAAGAATGAAACAGGACCCCTATCTCTCTGCACTCACAAAAATTAATTCAAGATAGATAAAAGAATTAAATGTAAAACATGAAACCATAAGAAGTCTAGAAGAAAATGTAGGAAACCACTGCTAAAAGTCAGCCTAGGCAAAGAATTTATGACTAAGAGCCCAAAGGCAATTACAGCAAGAGCAAAAATAAATAAATTGGATTTGATCAAAATACCAGCTTCTGCACAGTGAAAGAAACAATCAACAGAGCAAATAGACAACCTACAGAATGGGAAAAAATATTCACAAACTATACATCCAATAAAGGACTAATATTTAGAATCTACAAAGACCTCGATCGAATCAACAAGAAATAAAAAACAAATAACCCTATTAAAAAGTGGGCAAAATACATGAATAGAAGCTTTTCAAAATAAGACAGACAAATGACCAACCACAATGTGAAAAAATGCTCACTAGTCATGAGGGAAATGTAAATTAAAACCACACGGAGATATCACCTTACCCTAGTTAGAATTGCTTTTATTAAAAATTCCAAACAATAGATGCTGGAGGGGATGCAGAAAGAAAGGAATGCTTTTATACTGTTGGTGGGACTGCAAATTACAATAGTACATCCTCTATGGAAAACAGTATGGAGACTCCTCAAAGAACTAAAAGTATACCTACCATTTGATCCAGCAATCCCACTACTGGGTATCTACCCAAAGGAAAAGAAGTTTTTTTTATTATTATTAAAAAGACACCTTCATTCAAATGTTTATTGCAGCACAATTCACAATTGCAAATATGCGGAATCAACCCAAGTACCCATCAATTCATGAGTGGATTAACAAAATGTGGTATATGTATACCATGGAGTACTACTTAGCCATAAAAATGATAAATTAATGCCTTTTGCAACAATTTGGATAGAACTGGAGACCATTCTCCTAAGTGAAGTATCTAAGGAATGGAAAAACAAACATCACATGTACTTTCTATTAAATTGGACCTAACCAATGAGCACACATGTGCACAGAAGGAAGTAAAATCAGTGGCAATCAAGCAGGGGGGATGAGGCAGCTAAATCCTACCTAATGGGCACAATGAATACTGTTTGGGTGATGGGCACACTTATAGCTGTGACTCGAGCCTTACAAAAGCCATCCATGTAACCAAAAACATTTGTACCCCCTTAATATTTTGAAATTTAAAAAAAAGAACTATTGCAGAAGATTATACTTAAAATATGGTTGTGTGGTTGTGGGTATCCCACACATTAAGTGGTGGATAGTTGAAGCTAGTAAAAATGAATCAAAAATTGAGGGGATTGAGAACTCTCTCTGCCTTTAGGATTCCCTTGAACAATTTTTTCATGAAGGTATTTTGAAGATGACAACCGTAAGAGGATTGTTTTTCCAGATCAGAAGAGAAGCTGGTAAGCAGTCCTTCCCCATAGCAAAAAAAAAAAAAAAAATAGAACATATTTGTTAAGTGTCAAAATGACCTAGATAAAACCCTAGCTCTTTCACCAAAGAATTGTAACTTTGGGCATGTTAGTTAATCTCTCTAAACCAGTCTTCTCATCTGTAAATTGGGGATATCATTCACTTGATGAGGTTGTTGTCCCAACTAAAGAAGATGATATAGTGTCTGGCGTTCACTAAATGTGCAATACATTGTGGCTAGTGTTCAAGGCGGAATCTGTGTGCTCAAGCATATGTCAAAGCTGAGTCCCTGCGGACAGTTACTTGTCTCTTATTCTGCCCTTATAGAAAAATACATCAAATTGCACGCAATTAATCTGTATTCTGTACAGCCTGTTGTATGTTCCTCTTTCCTTTTCTCTAAAGTTGACTTAGTTTTTTCTCATTTGCCTCTTCTAAAGACACTTATCTTTAAGACACAAATATACATACAGAGAACAGCACGCACACACGCACGCACACACACAGTTTTTTATGAAACTGTGAAGCTAATTTTATTTCAGAAATAATTGCGCCAGTCAAGGCAGTCACAGATAAGCACTTCTCTCAATCACTTACAATTAAAATTTCCTCAGAGTGGGATTCAGACACTATTTGCAAAGTTGTAACAATATAGTTTCTTTTGGGCACACAGATCTTATAATTCAATGGAAATTCACAGAAGTACATGAAAGATAAAAACACCTTTGATACAATGCTGCATTTCCTTTGCATGAACATTACATTTTTAAAAAGGGGAATCTGCGTGTTTGCTATGTAAAAGACAAAAAATATTTGATGTTTTTTTAAATAGTTTCTGTCAAACATCTTATAAGTGCCTCTGAAATCATCTTCAGAGTGATATTAATTGAAACTTCGCCTGAGACAGAAAATATAGTCAGTTATCTTTCTGGGGAGAAAAACTAAATTCCATAAAAATCAATTCAGAGATCCACAGAGGGGAAAATAAACAACATTGTCATCATGCCAAGCAACTGCACAGATCAACATTCAATTCGACGCCCCTCTCATTACTCTGATTGGTTTTACTGTGAAAGTGCACAGAGCTCTTCTGAAATCCCAGGTAAAATGAATCAGTTCCCCTGACAGGAAGAAAGGAAAAGGAGATTGATATTTGTTGGGCACTTGACATTTGTTGATACTATGCAAAACACTGCGTTTCTAGTTTAATCCTCAAAACAAACCTGTAAGTTAAGTTGCATTGCCCTTATTGTAAAGATAAGTTGTCTGAGGCTTACTGAGGTTAAGTGACTTTCCCAAACCATACACTTTAATTTTCCTTAATCACTGAGACTGACAAGGTCTCTGAAAAACAAGTGTAAGAAAATGTTTATTCTTAGATCCATTACTGATTTTTTTTTCCCTGCTGTTGAAATAATTCTTTTATTTTGCCTCAGACAACATCTTTGGTTCTATTGTCAGGCATTTCTCATCCACGTCTTCATTTTAAAATCAGGGCTAATGCAATTCCATTTCTAGATATTTACTCAAAGAATTGAAAACAGGTACTCAAGCAAGCATGTGTATACTCATGTTCATAGCTACATGATTCACAATTGCCAAAAGATAGAAACAACCCAAATGTTCATCAACAGATGAATGGATAAACAAAT
>NW_012149175.1:1244504-1246084 GCF_000956105.1 Propithecus coquereli
ATTCATTTATTCATTCAACAAATATTTAATGAATATTAATATTTACAAGGTGGCAAGCTTATGCTAGAAACTGTGGGTGCAAAAATGAAAATAGTAAAACACAGTCTCTATCTTCAGAGAGTTTCCAGGAGAGTATACGTATCCCATCAAGAAAAAAAAATCTGGATTTTCATTCATTCTTTATCTTGTATATTTTTGACAAAGTTAGTAGAAATAATGCTTTCTTAGTATTCTAGCAGAAGTAGGCAATTATGAATCATTAACAACGAATCAACAGTGACTGAGGGAAACACCTTTACAATTTACATCCCTAAGATTTGAAGAGTTGATTCCGCCCCCACCTCCCAGCATACACTACTCACTTATCCTACCCCTAAACTTATAGTTGATGCTGAAACATCATTGGTATGAGTTACTAAAACAAGGAGACAGGAAGAGTGGCCACTGTAATGTGAATCTAAGTACAAAGTTATCCTCTGGGTAAACCCACAGGTTTGCAGCAACAGGAAAGACCACAAGATGGCAGAATGGAGACAAGTCCTGGAGCCTGCACTAGGCTCTGAGGCAGCTCAAGAGAGGTTAGGAAGAGCTTCCCGGTTCTCTTAGACGGCGGGCTCAGAACAAAGGACAATTTTGGCACTACTCTTCTGCTTGCCTATACTTCTTAAGTTAGTGTTATATGTAGTAATAGTAGTTTTTGCCACCTGAATTTAAAAAAATGTTCATCCCTTCTTCCTGCCCCAGACATGTATTCCTACTCATCAAAATCAATCATACGTTACTGCTTCAGTATGATTCAGTAGAATTTTGTAAATCGGACAAAATCTCACCAGATGCAAGGATATGGTGCTTCATACATAGGGAGAGGGCAGAAGGTAGGGAGATGGCGGCCAGGTAGTATAAAGAAGCACCACGTGCCCATTGCCACTGAGGAGAGGCCTTTTCATGGCGCAAGGGGACCAGGGCTGAGAAATTATTTCCATTAAGGTTGTGTGAGTATCTGCGTGTGAGAAAGAGAGAGAGAGAGTCAAAGACAGAGAAAGAGTGTTTGGGAGGATTGGTGTTTTAAGAAAATTTTTATGATTATGATTATAAAAGAAAGACATGCTTATTGAAAAACATTTAGGGATTAGGTATAGAAAAAGAGACTACACGTAAAGCCAAAACTATAATTTTCTAGATATTATATCTATGGATAGAGATAGAGAAATAAAGACAATATATTAAGTAGCATGTGGAAGTGTAAATTGGCACAGCTGTTCTTTACCTATGACCTAGCCAATTCATTCCTGGGTACATGTCTCAAATAATTTCTCACGCGGGTCCATAAGCACATACACACAAGGATGGCAGTGTGGTTTGTAGCACCCAGCAACTGCAGGCAACCTGCGTGCCCATCACTGGAAGAGCAGATAAGTATATTGTGGCATATTCACAGGATCATGCAAAAAAGAGCAAGTGGCCAAGTGTCACATGCATTTGACCTGCTGGAGCAGTGTTGACCAGGGGTAGTTCGTGGAGACAGAAGAAACAAACACCTCAGACCTCCAGTATTGCCCTATCATACTCGGAGACTGTGC
>NW_012149175.1:1246134-1246734 GCF_000956105.1 Propithecus coquereli
GGAATATTATTTGACTATAAAGGAAGTGAAATACTGATACATGAGGGTATTTTCTTTGTTGGAGAAAGCAAATAGTAATGACAAAGTTTGTATTATTTTCCGGTACTAAATGCTTAGAGTTCTGCAGCCAACAGATGGCGCTCTAGTCTCAGTTGTCACAGAAATTCTCTGCCCATCCCACACAAAGGGCTCAGTTTTCATCAATGAAAAGAGAATAAACATTTGTGCTTAAACTCTTTTATGTAGCTAGAAAAATTGACTAATGCTTCTTAATTCCTTTTTAAAAATACTTTATATTCAACTCAATTATGAAGTGAATATAAAGCAAGGACCTTTAGAACAGAAGTCACACATGAAAACATCAATACTATGTGTGAGCAAAACAGCAAAAATAAATTAGAAAATAAAAGCAACAGTTTATATACAGATCGACCTGGATTCTAGTTCAAACCCTACCATTTGCTGACCATGTGTCTTTGATTAAGTTGTTTCATCTCTCTGAATCTCAGTTCTTTCTTCTGCAAAATGTTGGTAATAATACCTACTTCCGAAGATATTTATGACAATTAGAAATAATATATTTGTCACATGCTTTGCAAA
>NW_012149175.1:1246870-1248015 GCF_000956105.1 Propithecus coquereli
TGCTGGAGCAGTGTTGACCAGGGGTAGTTCGTGGAGACAGAAGAAACAAACACCTCAGACCTCCAGTATTGCCCTATCATACTCGGAGACTGTGCACAGCAATCTGGCAGGGCCAAGTGTCTGACTCTCAGAGAAGGACCTTGAATCGTGAGCTATGAGTTTTGAAGGCTATGACTGAGGCAGCACTGACCTCTTTCAAAAAGCAAAATCCCAACAGTGTATTTTGATTATATTGAAAATTTGTTCTTAAAATAACTTACATGGAAAGTCAAAGGCCCAAGAATAGCTAAAATATTCCTAAATTATACAAAGGTAATAGTATTTATTCAACCAGTTATTCAGACTTATTATAAAAATGGGATAATTAATACTCTGTGGAATAGACACAGAGTTAAATTTATTGGCCGGAACAGAATAGAGATCAGAAAGAGAGCACACATATGAAAGACAGAGTAGAAAAGCAGATGGCTGGAGAACAGAATGCTTTAAATAAATGACGCCAGATAATTGGTTAGTGATATTTAAAAAAAAGATTTGGTTCACTATCTACACCATCTACAAAAGCCAATTTCAGAAAAATTAAAGATTGAAATTCAAGAAATAAAACTTTAAAATATTTAGAAGACAACACAAAAGATTATATTCAGTGAGGTTTTTTAAAAAAGATGAAACGATGTGAATCAAAAGGAAAAGATTGATACATTTGATTATATTAAAATTTAAAATATCTACTCTTAAAATCATCAGGAAGAAAGTGAAATGTCATAAACTTGAAAAAGATATTTGCAACACACCAAACAAGATATTTGTAACACAAAAAATAAATAAGGGAATAGAATTCAGAATGTGTTTTAAAAACACCTACAAGTCAAGAAGAAAAAGACAAATTCAAGAAACTAACAGGAAAAAGTCATAACCAGATATTTCATGGAATAAGAATCACAGATGCTAAATACACACATGAAAGGATGTTCGACTTCATTAGTAATCACGGAAATAAAATTAAGACCACAAGGAGATATAATTTTACAACCACTAAATGTACAAAGTTACTGAAGTCTGACATTGCCAAATATTGGTAAAGATTTGAATCAATGGATATTCATACACTGCTGGTGGGAACGTAAATTGATTTAATCACCTTG
>NW_012149175.1:1248835-1255633 GCF_000956105.1 Propithecus coquereli
TCTTTCTCCTTTCAAAAAAAAGACAGGGGTAGATTAGGAGTAGAAAGGGGAAAATCAAAGAATGCTTCCAGGTGCAATGGGGCCCTGAAGAGAAAACCTTTAATCTGTTACCAGATAATTAAGGAAACCTCACCTTGTTTGACTGAAAAATATCACATACATAGGTTCCAGTCATTGAAACTAGCCTATTTTGAGGGTAGGTTATAAGGTTCTGCCATCCATAAAATTTTAACTTGCAACAAGACATCTCTGCTAGTCTACAGCGTAGAACATTACGTAGATTTGTAGATTATGGTAGAGTTTGTGCATGTAATTTAGTGCTCATAATTTAACAAAACTCACTTAAAATGCTGAAGGACTATAGACGCAAATGTGCTCGTCTTTGGAAAATAAAAAATTTAAATCCTAATTTTACTTTAGGTACTTAGCTGATTCTTTTTTTGTTTGATACCTTAGACCCTTATAATTTATGCAAAGACCCCTCTAAATTTGGATCGAAAATAGTTCAGCTAACTCTGTATTTGGTATGATATTCTCAAACAGCACATTTGATCTATTTCTCACATCACGTTTTTCCCCTGAGCGCCAGACTTCTTCAGTAGATGCTGCGGAATGAGAGCATGGTGTAAAGAACACAGGATTTTGAGTGTTAGGACATGAGTTCAAGTCTGGTTTACTTACTAACTAGGGCAAGCTATTTAACCTTTCTGGGTTTCATTTTACTTACTTGGAAAATGGAGAAGATAATTGTATTAGTCAGGATTTTTTTGTTTGTAATTCAATTCCATTTGTTTGCAAATTCAATTCAAGATAGCCCAAAGAACAAATTCAGCAACTTCACATTGCTAAAGTTCGGTGGTCGACAGTTAGATCCAGAATAGCATGTCTCTTTCCCCATCCCTCTTTTCTGTCTTTCTCCAAATACTCACATCCTTATTCAAAAAAACTCCCATCGATTGGTGGGAAAAACTACTATCAATTGAGCCAGAGTCAAATTGTTCCAGTTTAGCAGGTTCAGGAGAAAAATAAAGGATAATCTTTTCACCCAACATCTGATTGATCATTTCTTAGGGTGTATATTCACTCCTAAACCAAGTACTGCTCTGGGAATGACAGAATTACAACTGGTCTGCCTGGGATCACATGCTCACCCCTGAGAACAAAGGAACAGACATACTAATTGACAGACTCAGCAGGACCACTTGTTTTGGATAAGAGTAGATCCCCACAGCATTAAAGGAGTGGTATATAGACAAAAACATCAACTTTCCACTACAATAATAAATTCCTCTAGCTATGGTGTTATGATGACTGAAAATTTGGGACAGAGTACTTCGTATATTGTAAAACACGTTAAATATTTGGTTAAAGTGGTTTTTTAACAAAAAATTAATATGAAGAGATTGGAAGAGAAGGACATAAGATCATATTAGAATGAGGCATCTGTTCAAACAAGTTATTTCTTGTGTAAAATTGGGTAAATTGCTATATATTCTTTACAAAGCAAATTATCTACAAAATGAAGGAAATATGTTTAATACAGACTTTTTGAAAAATGAAAGTCATAATAAAATCTCCAGTGACTTTAAGTGCCCACAATAAGCTAAATGTCTCATTTTCTATCAGGAACTAAATGTGCTCAGGGGTGTGAACATGTCATGATTGCTTAGCTTAATGGCTGTGAAGTAAATGCACTCTTTTCTAGAGGGAATTTTTTTCTAAAGATCACTGCAACATTTACAAAACTCGGCACATTTTTATGAAATTGAATGGTTGGAAGTGACCTGCAAAGTTCATCAAATCTTTGCCATGGCTTTAGAATGACAATGAAAACACTCCAAGGAAATAACTACTTTGAAATAGATTTTTTAAATGTCTTCCAGGGAGAACCTCTCTGGGGAATCTATGTTTTGTAGAATAAATCAAGATCCATCTTCACCTCTTCCCTTCAGGCTGCCAGAAAATAATTGGATTACACTACAGCTCCCATGGCAGTTGTTCCTAAACCTGATTATTCATCAGAACCACTTGAGAGACTTTGTAAAATACAGATTTCTAGTCCCACTCTAATTGAACTGAAGGAGGGCCCAGAAGTCAGTATGTTTTTTTTAAAAGCCTCTCTCAAGTATCTGTCTGTAGCTACTTTGATCCATCTACTGGCTTTGGGGAATCACAGAGTTCAGGACTAAGGAGATACTTAATCACGACTCTAAGATGTCATTGCCAAAAGAAATGTGTCTACTATTGTATCAGGCACTGGGAGAGAATCAAGCAAGGTGTTTTAACTTTTGAAGCTCTAACTATATGAAGGAAGTTTGTGACTCTCTACATTTCATTTTCTAATTTTATTTTTATAATATTGATGTTAATATACTGAATATTGACTATTATAATATTGATATTAGTATCCCGTGCTTAAAGCTCTGCAGGCAATAGGTTGCCTGTTACATGGTCTGGATGTTTGAAAGTGCTAGAAAAAGAGATAAGATTATGATGAAGAGGAGAAAGAATAAGTAGACAAGCTTCCCTCATTTCATATTAGAGAGAATTTTCTCAATTTATTAAGAGCAGCTCCATTCTTTCTGAAAAGGGTATCAGTTCACACCCAAATGAGTGACTATTGTAAGTTATTAAATGCATGATTGTGAAGAATTTTAAAGAGGTCAGGCCATGTCAAAGGTTTTTCATCCTACTTTTTTTCTGTTTGCATTACATCATAAACATTTTTCACTACAGTTGTAATTCTTCATATATATGTTGGCATGTATATAGTACATATGCATATATATAATCTGTAAATAAATGCATCAAAACACTAGCATATTAGCAATAGTGGGATTATGGATGATTTTAATTTTATTCATTTTTGTGTTTTTCAACTTTTCTACAAAAGTACTCATAAAGCAAAGAATGGTGGATTAGAAGCAGCCTGTGAACCACAGCTCCCAAGGAAAGCAGAGCAAATAGGAAGCAGGTGCCTACCTATGGACAGCTGTTCTTGGAAGGAACATTGCGAAACCACAGAGAAGCAGTGCGGGACTCAGTGGGGGAGAAAAAAGGTGATGGGACAATACATTTGATAACATCAAAGCACACGTGGGGAAGATTAGCAGGATAGAGCACCGGGCACTGGGATCGCCCTGCAGGTGCTGTGGCCAAGTTGTGAGAGGGCTCTCTCTGTCGCCATAGACTGGGAACTTGCCTGGAGTCTGTGCAGAGTAATTGCACCAGACAACAGACGCCATTTTTCCCCTCCTGAGGTCTCCTTCTGATGGTGGCTTCAGGATAAACTCTTCCAGTGGCAGCGGACCCTGCGCCTACTCCCGCCGGCGGCCACGGGGGAATTTCCCCAGGCAGAGAGGCATGTTTGC
Source organism: Propithecus coquereli (assembly GCF_000956105.1). Lineage (NCBI taxonomy): Eukaryota > Metazoa > Chordata > Mammalia > Primates > Indriidae > Propithecus > Propithecus coquereli. The sequence goes on from NW_012149175.1 coordinate 1,252,207, forward strand.
AGCTGGCTTGGCGCCGGCTTTGTTCCCTACAGTGGCGGCGTGTGAGGGAACTGGCAGGGGCTGGGGCTGGGGCTTGGGCGCAGGCAGCTCCGCTGTGGATTGCTGGGCGCTGTGCGTCCCACAGCCTGAGCCTGAGACTCTGGCAGCAGCCTTTCTGCGGGGCTCTAAAACTCCAGGGGTTTGATTTCCAGTGAGCTCTTTCTCCTTCTTGTTCTGCTCTGCAACTTCTTCCCTTGGAATCTCCAGTAAATTCTAGCACTTTTCTCTGAGTTACACCTGAGCTATGTTTTTTTTTCCCCCCAACTAAAACATTTTCTTCTTTCTGAGATGATTTGGTGACCAATGTGTCTTGTCAGCCATCTGGTCTCCTCCTCTTTGTCTTTTGATTGAAGAGTTTAGTCAATTCCCATTCAATGTTATTATTGGTAGGTGAGGACTTACTACTGCCGTGTTACTTGATTTCTGGTTGTTTTGTGGTCTCCCTCCTTTCCTCCCTTCCTCCCTTCCGGCTTCCTTTGTTAAAAGTGATTTTCTCTGGTAGTGTTTTTTACTTTCTTGCTTTGTATTTTTTGTGTATCTGTTGTTATGTTTTTTAATTTGAGGTTACCATGAGACTTGCAAAAAAAAAAACATTTTACAATTATTTTTAACATGACAACTGTTTACAAACAAACAAGTAAAGAGACATCTAACAGAAAATCCACAGTTTAACTCCACTCTCCCATATTTTAACATTTTGTTGTTTCCATCTATATCTTTTTATACTATTTCTCAAAAAGTTGTAGTTATTATTGATAGGTCTGTCTTTTAGTCTCTCTACTCAAGATATAAGTGGCCCCATACTGCAATTGCAGCAATAGAGTATTTTGTGTTTGGGTGCTTCCTGTTACCAGTGAAATGTATGCATTCAGATGATATCTTAGTGTTCATGTATGTCCTTTTCTTTCACATTGAAGAACTACTTTTAGCATTTCTTGTAGGACAGGTCTGGTGGTGATGAAATCCCTGAGCTTTTGTCTGGGAAAGTCTTTATTTCTCCTTCATGTTTGAAGTGTATTTTTGTAGGATATGATATTCTAGGGTAAAGGTTTTTTTTCCTTCAGGACTTTGAATATATCATGCCACTGTCTCCTGGCCTGCAAGGTTTCCACTGAGAGGTCTGCTGCCAGACATATTGGAGCTCCTTTATATGTTAGGATGTTTTGTTTTTTGTTTTTTTGGTTTTTTTTTCCTAGCTTCTGTTAGGACCTTTTCTTTATCCATGACCTTTGGAAGCTTGATTGTTCAATCCTTTGAGGTAGTCTTGTTTGGGTTAAATCTACCTGGTGTTCTATGACTTTCTTGTACCTGATATCTTTCTCTAGGTTTGGAAAATTCTCTGGTATTATTTCCTTGACTAAACTTTCCACCCCAGTATCTCTCTCTACTTCCTCTTTAAAGCCAATAACTCTTAGATTTGCCGTTTCGAGGCTATGTTCTAGTCTTGTAGGTGTGTTTCTTTTTTTTCTCTTCTCACTGTGTATTTTCAAATAGCCTGTCTTTAAGCCTACAAATGCTTTCTTCTGCTTGGTCAATTCTGATGTTGCGAGACTCTGGTGCATTTCTCAGTTTGTCAATTGAACTTTTCAGCTCCAGAATTTCTGCTTGATTTTTTAAATTACGTCAATCTCTTTGTTAAATTTCTCTGATAGTCTTCTGAATTCCTTCTCTGTGTTGTCTTAAAGTTCATAGAGCTTTTTCAGGACAATTATTTTGAATTCTGTCTCTGAAAGGTCATATATCTCTATCATTCCAGGATTAGTCACTGGTAACTCATTTATTTCTTTTGGTGAGGTTATGTTTTCCTGGATGTTCTTGATGCTTGTGGATGTTGATTGATGACTGAGCATTGAAGAGTTAGGTATTTATTTTAATCTTCACAGTCTACGCTTATTTCAACCTGTCCTTCTTGAGAAGGCTTTCCAGATATTCAAAGAAAATTGAGTGTTGTGATCTAAGTCTTTGGTCACTGAAACCATATCAGCACTGGGGGCACCCCAAGCCCAGAAATGCTGTGACTCTTACAGACTCCTGGTGGTACTGCCCTGATGGACTTAGGTAAGATACAGGAGAATTCCCTGGATTACCAGGCAAAGTCTTTCACTGTCTTGGGGGAAGAGTGATAAGGGCACCACCTTGTGGGCACCACAGCTGGGACTGCACCAAGTCATACCTGAAGCCAGCCTAGTTTCACCCAAAGCCCATGGTGACTGTTGCCTGGCTACCTCTAATGTTTATTCAAAGCTCCAGGGCTCTTTAGTCAGCAGATGGTGAATGCTGCCAGGACTCGGTCCTTCCTTCCCTTCAGGGCAGTATGTTTCCTTCTGGCCCAGAATAGGTCTAGAAATGAAATCTGGGAACTATGGCCTGAGTCAGATGTGTCAGGAGTCTGCTTGGTACTTTATTTTACTGTGGCTGAGCTGATACCCAAGTTGTAAAACAGAGTCCTCTGAACTCTCCCCTTTCCTTTTCCCAAGCAGAAGGAGATTCTCCCTTAGTCATACTGTCTGGACTTGGGGGAGGGGTGACACAGGCACTGGCTTGGCCACCGCTGCTTGTATATCACTGGGTCACATGCACCCCAAGACCACTGCCTCTGAGCCAACACAGCTATAGGAATTCCCCAAGGTCTGCAGCCTTTGTGGCCTGACTGCCTTACAAATCTAGTGCAGACCTCAGGTCCCTTTTTGTGATTCTCTGGCAGGGCTAGCAAGAACTTGAGTTTCAGGGTGGAGGATTTCCCTCTAGCCAGAGTGGTTTAAATCCTCCCTTTGTGGGCACCAGCAGAATGTCATGGGTCCTCTCTTGTGACAGGGTGGGTCTGAGTTCCAATGCAAAGTGCCACAGTCACTTCACTCTCCCTCCCCCAAGCACACAGATTCTCTCTCCACTGGGTGAGCTGGTGAGGCACTGCCAGGGGATGGAAGAAGTGCGGCATAGCCAATATAACACTGTCTTTTCTGCCCTCTTCCGTGCCTCTTTCTTGATACAATATTAAAACGAGATACTGTGATCACTCACCTGATTTTTGGATCTTCTGAAGATGCCTCCTTGCATGGATAGTTGTTGAATTTGTTGTTCGTGTTAAGGGATGATTGCTGGAGGTTTCTATTTGGCCATCTTGCTCCACCCCCAGCTCCGTTATTTATTTTTTCCAATACTTTTCAGGTGCCTACTCTGGTACTTACCAGCTAACTGGAAAGAAAAGGGGACATCAGGAAAAAGATAACCACAATAGACAGATTGGAATGCAAGAATAAGTCAGGTAGTAGATATTTCAGCTGTTTAGAATCAGAGGTGATTGGCCCAGGTCAGACCTGCCACTATTGCCCCCTTGAGAAGCCAGGAAGATTCATTGCCCCTCACTTCAGCCCAGCCTCCCACACTA
>NW_012149175.1:1258158-1260835 GCF_000956105.1 Propithecus coquereli
TCTAGTAATTTTCCATCTACTAACACCCTCACCTTCCCTCCACTTGGCTATAAATCCCCACTTGCTCATGGTATATTGGGAATTGAGCCAAATCTTTCTTCCCCAATGCAATACCCTGTTGCAGTGGTCCCTGGACCTATCTCAATGGTCCTGAATATAGAGTTTTTTACCTTGCTTTCACAAATATCATTGAATAAATTTTTTTCTTTAATAGAACTCATCAAGATAATTAGAAGGCATTTACAGCTCAGTGCTAATCCAGCCGTCTTTCTGTTGGTGACTGGGCAACACATGGTGAGCATTTCCACGCTGATTTCTGAAGCATGTGAAAGTAAGAAGAATGAAAATGGGTTCCTGTATGTGGTGTATGCCTGTCAGAAGACATTTGGAATAAAATGGTATAAGACTAGAAAAATGCATTTACTCTAGAATCTTTGAATTACTAAGAAAAAAAAAAAGGATGTTACCAACAGTTCATCTAAACATAGATCATCAAAACAGTAGTGTTCTCACCTAGAAGTTTTAGGAAGTTGTTTGCGTATTTCAAGCACAGAGAAACCTCCAAATGAGCACATTCAGCTTTGGAAAACTATATTATTTAACCTAGGCTATCTTGTTTTAAAATTTTAGAAGTATAAAAATAAAATACCTTGCATTCTAAGTTGCCAAAAAAAAAAAAGAAGAGAAAGTGATTAATGAGGAATAAAGACATCTGGCATGGTGTTCTGTAGGAGATTAAATTTAAATTAAGTCTCACATGAAGGGTGGGACTTCCACAAGCATAAAAGAGAAAGATGAAATTCCATGCCAGGAAATAGAATAAGTAAATATTTGAAATCAGAAATTTATACATTCTATTCAGGAAACTATAAGAGAAGTATAAAGAGGTAAGTTTAGATTCATAGGTAGGGCTTAGACTGTGTGAATTTTGCTTTAATTTTTATTTTATTTGTGTTTTATGAATATGAAACATTTCAAACTTATAAAAAAATATAGAAAGTTATATAACAGACATATATGTGTCCACCACAAACTTTAAGTAGATGTTAAAATTGACTCTCATCAGTTAGTGCTAGATTGTTGGACATTGTTTAATGGCATTATTTGAATTTGGATTCTATAACTCTGTCCTGGGCATTTTAAGCTGGAAGTAGGGAGCAAGTTGAAGGGATAATGCAACACTATGAGACCAGCATGAAGAGTTTTCTTGTACTCTGAACTATATACTCAGAGATCAAGGAGGTAGAGAAAAGAAGAGTATAAAAATTTTCCCAGTCGATAATTTTAAACATTTTAACATTTTTAAATACTGATACATTATGGAGCTTAATTAAAGACTGATGTAAAGTTTTAAGTTAAAATACAAAATATCAAAGAATAATTTCACCTGCTGCGTCTATTCAAGAACCATGTTCCCAGAACCCACACCTAACATTAGCTCCTCCCGCCTCATGGGAATACATATATTTCTCTCTTTTTCTGATAGGAATGCTCCTATGAAGAAAATATAAGGTGTTCTCTTCCAGTCCATAGGGACCCACTAAAGTTTTACCTATTATACAGAGCTTGACATTTTAAATACTAAAATTATAGTGTTCCCAACTTAAATTGACTCTCGTCAATTAGTCCATTAAGTAAGAATGAGCAGACACTGTGGGACCTTCTGGAATTTTCCTTTGAAGGCAAGGGAAAATTGTTCCCACTGAATAAAATTACAGCATGAAAGAAGATGAAAGGAATGTTGTGGCTGGGCTCAGTGGCTCACGCCTGTAATCCTAGCACTCTGTGAGGCCGAGGCAGGAGGATCACTTGAGCTCAGGAGTTCCAGACCAGCCTGAGCAAGAGCAAGACCCCGTCTCTACCAAAAATAGAAAAAATTGGTTGGGCCTGGTGGCAGGTACCTATAGTCTCAGCTACTTGGGAGGCTGGCTGCAGCAGGAGGATCACTTGAGCCTGGAAGTTTAAGGTTGCAGTGAGCTATGATGTCACCACTGCACTCTACCCGGGGTGACAGAGTGAGACTCTTAAAAAGAAAAAATAAAAGCAATGTTACATTGTGATTTTGTCATGAGCCATATGTGTTCAGTTTACGAGTCACGTAAATGAGATTTCAAGTAAGCAGTGATAGTCCCTGGTCTTCACCCTCCTGTGGTGGGCCCCAACTTTCCAGGATGATATAAAAGGCAAGGAGGGAAATCCAGGCAATTAGCTGCTTAAATTGTTCCAATTCTGGGCCAGCTTGCACGTGGCATCAGGCAGAAGAGCCTGAATCTCTGGCTGCTCCCTGTCTGCAGTGTCCTCCAGGCTCTGATGTCAACCATGCAAAACAGATTATACAGTGAGAAAATACAATCACTCTCATGGACTGTCTGTCTGTATCTCCACCCCTCCTCCCTGGTTCGTATGTTGAAGCCTTCACCTCCAGTGTGATGGTCCTAGAATGGGGCCTCTGGGAGGTACTTAGTTTAGATGTGTTCATGAGAGCCCTCATAAAGGGATTAATGCCCTTAGAAACAGAGGAAGAGACACCAGAGCTTCCTCTCTCACCAGTGAGGACACAGCAAGAGGATGGCTATCTGCAAGCGAGAAAGAGAGCCCTCACCAGGAACCAAATCAGCCGGCACCTTGATTTGGAACTTCCAGCCTCCAGACTGTGAGAAATTAATGTCTGCAGTTT
>NW_012149175.1:1260885-1263029 GCF_000956105.1 Propithecus coquereli
AAGAGTGGATGTCTGACTTATCTGAGAGAGGCATCCTACTAAAATTCCAGTGATGATAGAATACAAGAGTGAGAAACAGCTTCTTGTGCTGGATGAAATAAAGTTTCTTAGTCCTGATCACATCAAGAGTGAACTGACAAAGATTCTTTGCTTGGCCAATGTTTTATTTTTTTTTTTATTTTTATAGTTTTAGGGGGTATAAGTGAGAGCAGTTTTTTTACATGGATTTATTGCATAGTGATGAAGTGTGGGCTTTTATAATAGTATAGCCATCACCTGAATATTGTACATTGTACCCATTAAGTACTTTCGCATCCCCCACCCCCTACCTTCCTACACTTACAAGTCATCTCCAATGTCTATTATTCCATTCTATATGTCCATGTGTACACATTTAGCTCCTATGTATAAGTGAGAATATACAATACTTGACTTTCCATTTCTGAATTATTTCACTTAAAATAATGGCCTCTAGTTCCAACCACATTGATGTAAAAGACATGATTTCATTCTTTTTTATGACTGAGTAGTATTCCATGGTGTGTATGTGTGTGTGTGTGTATATATTATATTTTCTTTAACCAGTCATCCATTGATGGACATTTAGGTTAAGTCCATTTCTTTGCTATTGTGACTAATGCCACAAGGTACATATGAGTGCAGGTATCTTTTTGATATAAAGATTTCTTTTCCTTTGTGTAGATACCCAGTAGTGGGATTGCTGAATCAAATAGTAGTTCTATTTTTAGGCCTTTGTGAAATCTCCATACTGTTTTACATAAGGGTTGTACTAATTTACATTCCCACCAACAGTGTTTAAGCACTCCCTTTTCTCTGAATCCTTGCCAACATCTGTTATTTTTGACTTTTTGATAATAGCCACTCTGACTGGTATAAGATGGTATCTCATTGTGGTTTTAATTTGCATTTCTCTGATGATTAGTGATGTTTAGCATTCTTTTATATGGTTTTTGGCCATTTGTGTGTTTTGTTTTGAAAAATGTCTATACATGTCCTTTGCCCACTTTTTGATGTGGTTATTTTGGAGGTTTTGTTGTTTTAGTTCCCTGTAGAATCTGAATATTAGTGCTTTGTCAGATGCATACTTTGCAAAAATTTTCTTCCATTCTGTAAGTTGTCCGTTTACTTTGTTAATTATTTCTTTTGCTGAGTAGAAGTTGTTTGGTCTAACTAAGTCCCATTTGTCTGTTTTTATTTTTGTTGCATTTGCTTTTGAGGTCTTAATCATGAATTTTTTACCCAGGCCAATGTCCAAAAGAGTTTTCCCTAGGTGTTCTTCTAGAATTTTCATAGTTTAAAGTCTTACATTTAAGTCTTTAATCTATCTTGAGTTGATTTTTGTATTTTATGAGAGATAGAAATCCAATTTCATTCTTCTGCACATGGCTATCCAGTTTTCCTAGCACATTTATTGAATAGTGTGTCCTTTCCCCAGTGCATGTTTTTATCAATTTTGTCAAAGATCAGTTGGCTGTAGGTATGTGGCTTTAGTTCTGGGTCTCCGTCCTGTTGTTCCATTGAACTATGTGTCTATTTTACATGAGCACCAGGCTGTTTTGGTTACTATAGCCTTGTAGTATAATTTGAAGTCGGGTAAGGTGATGCCTCCAGCTTTGTTTTTTTGTTTTGTTTTATTTTTGCTTAGGATTGTTTTGGCTATTCAAACTCTTTTCTGGTGTCATATGAATTTTAGAATTTTTTTTTCTAATTCTGTAAAAAATGACATTGGTATTTAGATAGGAATTACATCAAATCTGTACATTGCTTTAGGTGTCATGGTCATTTTAACAATGGTGATTCCTGTGATACATGAGCATGGGATGTTTCTCCATTTATTTGTGTCATCTACAATTTCTTTCATCAGTTTTCCTTGCAGAGATCTTTTACTCTCTGTATTTACCTGTATTCCTAGGTATTTTTTTGTAGCTATTATAAATGGGATTGACTTCTTGATTTGGTTCCTTGCTTGATAGTTATTGGTGTATAAACATGCTACTCATTTTTATACATTGATTTTTGCATCTTGAAACTTTATTGAATTCATTTATCAAAGACAGGAGTCATTTTGCCAAATTTTAATCAGGCTTTTGAACCTTCTCTTAGGCCTATCTGTGTACTTCCCT
>NW_012149175.1:1265984-1326148 GCF_000956105.1 Propithecus coquereli
TGCACTCTCAAAGTCCTACCCCATCCCCATTCCCTGGGCAGTCTCACCACATTGCCCACATTGCTGTTCAAACTAGGTCTATACCTCTGCCTTACCTCTACCTCCCCATATTTACAAGACCTTGTAACTTACAACTTACTGGAGTGGTCTGATAGCCTAAACTACCTTATTTGGTGCCTTTGCTGTCCTTCCCTAGTGATAACTCTAATAGTAAATGGTTTTCTCCCAAGTATGTGTAAAACATATCTGAAAGGTTTACAGTTTAAAATATTAACCTTACTCTTCTGTGTATTTTCTCTTGCACTGAAACCCCCTAGTCAACACTGAAACAGAAATAAACATTAAAGTAAACTGCCAAACTCAGTGCCAGAAGTAGTTTCCTATCTAAGAGGCATTCTTTCAGGGCTGTATTTTTACCCCTGGGTTGATTGAGTGTGGAGAAGAGAGAGAAAGTGGAGGAACAATTTTTAAAGAACTAAAGAGGGAAGATGGTTTAGATGGGTGAGAAGCAAAAACCTGCTGCTGCAACATACAAAGAACACAGAGGATGAACTCTCTTGGAGCAGGGATCACACCCATTTCTTGCAGACCTCCTGCCATGTGACAACCCTGGGTATTTAGAAAGACCCCTCAACCCCTAGTAGAGGAGACCAAATGTGGAGTGATGGGAGCTAACAGGAAAGTCTTGCATCCTGATAAAGGTGAAATTAAACTGAATTAGTGAGGAACTTCCTTGTGAGTAGGACATACATATTAAGCTTCTGTGATCAAACTTATAAAAAATGGAAAAGACAAAAATTTTATCAGCTACTAATATATCTTAAGGAAATCAGTTCATGTTGAACTGATCTCTTTGTACATTTCATTGCTGTGTCTCTTTGGGGATATGGCACAGTTTTTCTCAGAGGTTGGATCTTCTTTTAAATTTCAACATACTAATTTTATTATGTTTTATACATCATAATTTTGTTCTCAGACAGGAAGTTTCTACATGGGGCTAAAAGGAACAGAGAAAAGTCAGGCCTGATGATATAGGCTTTGAATCCCCCATGCAGAACAAATACTTGAAGCCATGAGAATAACTGAAATCTTGGAGGAGAGAGTAAAAGGAGAAAAGAGCAGATCATCAAAGTCAGGAACCCCAAATTTACTTGCATGAGAATGAGAAAGAGGCACCTCCTAGGAGAGAGAGTAATTAACCAAAGATGTAAGGAACAAGGAAGAACTAGAAGGAGGAAGTCAAGTAAGGAGGGCTTATCCAATCAACTGATTGAAGCAGAAAGAAAAAATGAGGGTTGAGAAGAAAACTTCTGAATTTACCTATTAGGAAGCTACTACTGATCTTGAAATAAACAATTTCAGTGAATTTCTGGCAGGAAATACCCAATTGCAAGAAGTTGTGGAGGGTGAGACTATTCTGGCTCCAGAGAGTAAAAGAGACAGCTCTGGACATAGATCTATGGGTTCTGTTCATAGATCCTGCCTTCCTGATCCAACGAGCTGCAAGTACTAAAGTCCTTCACCCAGAATCACTCAGTCTAGCTTCTCTGCTGAGCCATCCCTCACCTGGGAAATAAATACACTGGGATTTTCTGGAAAGGGTTTTTGGCATTAGTTATGGGGCCATAAAGCCAGAAATCGGAGCCCCAGAAGCATGTTTGCACAGAGCTGTGGCCTCCCCCCACCCCACCTCCCACGCTTTTGGCTCCTACACAGTTACTAGGCTTCATCTTTGACTGTCGCAAAAAAAAAAGAAAAAAAAAAAAAGAGTCTCACTCTGTTGCCGGGGCTAGAGTGCCGTAGTGTCAGCCTAGCTCACAGCAACCTCAGACTCCTGGGCTCAAGCAATCCTCCTGCCTCAGCCTCCCCAGTAGCTAGGACTACAGGCACGCGCCACTATGCCCGGCTAATTTTTTATATATATTTTTTTAGTTGTCCAGCTGATTTCTATTTTTTTAGTAGAGACGGTGTCTCGCTCTTGCTCAGGCTGGTCTCAAACTCCCGAGCTCAAACAATCCACGTGCCTCGGCCTCCCAGAATGCTAGGATTATAGGCGTGAGCCACCACGCCCAGCCTATCTTTGACTTTTGGATTGGCATTCTTGTTTCCCCACTGCTATGAGAACGTGGCTGGAATGCTATCGCCTCCTGTTTTGGGAACAGGTACTCTGACTATCCTTTGCAACACCTTCCTCAAAGGTCTGGATTCCATTTCCAAGCCTCGGTGGGGGTCATGGTCCTAAAAGCCTCACCACATAGAAGGAAACTACTGTCACCCACCTGACTTCTGTTTTTAATCACCATTTCCTAGAATTTCTTGCCGTCTGCCTAAACTACAGGATTGTTCTTGCTTGGCGATTGGCGATTGGAGATACTTTTCCCATCTCAAAGTTAGAAAACTTAATCACATCCAAAAGCCCCTTTTGCCATCTAAGGTAACATATTCACAAGTTCTGGGAATTAGAGGTGGACATTTTGCGGGGGGTGGGGGGTGGGGAGCATTATTCTGCCTACCACAATATGGTAGTGTTGGTTAAAATGATTTTAAAATGATCTTTTTTTGTTTGTTAAATTACCTAGCACTTGATCTCTGATTGAAATTTGATCTGTTGCATACAACATATCAGTGTAAAAAAAATCCTCCCTGCCCCATCCTGACTAGCATGATCTGTCACCTGTAGCTGTACCAATCTGGATGGCCTTCATGTCCTTGGCTTGTGTTCTAGATCATGACATGTACTTTCTAAGCTTTTTATTTTCGGGGGAGATTGAACACTATTCTCTGGCCTATAATCCCAACCCTATTTCCAAGGCATATAAAAACACAGATACACGCATGTACACACACGGAGACACAATAACTTTGATTTTAGATGGTTCTTTCATTCCTATGGGTACCATAGCTTGGTACAATCTTAGATCTACCAAAACCCCACCATCTAGGCTAAACCCCAACCATAGTCCTCCAATGCTTCAGGCTGAGGAGAAGCAATCAGACACAGCCTTAAGTTATAATAATAGAAACCTACTGTCCAGATGAAGGGAAGCAAGAATCTCACTGTAATTGGTACTAAGAAAAGACACAACTGAGCCCTGAATTCAATTTGGGGCTCATTTTAACTTTGGTGTCAATTCTCACAAAGTTCTTCTAGCAATTACCAGACAAGAAGTCTGACAAACCCAATGTCTTAATTAGAAATAAATTTTACATACATCTATTCTATAACAAGATTATTTTTTAAACTGTGAAATATGGTTGAGAAGGGGTGGGACAAGACATACTTAAAGAGCAATCAGAAAAACCATACTTGGGATCAACTGATCTCTGATATACCTTCTAGATCTTAAGCCCAAGACCTTAACAAAATGAGATTGTTCTAATATTATTTACAAGTGTCCAGGTCTGGTTTTCCTACATTACTCCTTCTTTTCCATAGCTGACTCTTCCACCAGCACTACTGAGAATCTCTTCCTTGCAGCAGAGAAATCTCTTCTGAAAGGCAATAAATGACTAAATTAGTGAGATGAAGAGTTAGTAAGCTGATGGTCTCATGCAAACAATTTCTGTGGTAGGTTAAATGTGATGACAAGTTAATGTTGGATCAAATTTCAATCAGAGATCAAGTGCTAGGTAATTTAACAAACAAAAAAAGATCATTTTAAAATCATTTTAACCAACACTACCATATTGTGGTAGACAGAATAATGCTCCCCAATCCCCCTGCAAAATGTCCACCTCTAATTCCCAGAACTTGTGAATATGTTACCTTAGATGGCAAAAGGGGCTTTCGGATGTGATTAAGTTTTCTAACTTTGAGATGGGAAAAGTATCTCCAATTATCCATGCAGATCCAATCTAATCATATAAATCTTTAAAATTGGAGACTCTTCCCAGCTGCGGTCTGAGAGAGATTGAACAACTGATGAAGGGTCACAGAGATGAAACAGTGCTGACTTTGAAGACGGAGGAAAGGGACCATGAGCCAAGAAATGTGGGTGGCTTCTAGAAGTTGGAAAAGACAAAGAAGATTTTCCCGTAGACCTTCATTAATGAACATAACCCTGCTGACGGATGCCCTGATTTTAGCCCACTGAGACCTGTGCTGAGCTTTTCACCTACTGACACTGTAAGCTGATGAATTTCTATTGTTTAATCCACTAATTTGTGGTCACTGATTATAACAGCATTATAAAACTAATACATATGTTAAATATATATATTTTTACTTACACTCTGCTCTCCAGTACAAATTCCACCCAACTAACACCTTACAAACCCTGTGTGTAAAGGGCTTTTTAAATTTTACTGATGATTACATGTCTTATTTAAATAGTGTTTATCAAGTAAAATAGGCAGTTCGTAGGTGAATATTCCCATTTAATCAATGAGGAAACTGACCTTAAGTTGAAAAGTGCCTTGCTCAAAGATGCAGAGCAGGTAAGTGTGTGGCTGGGCAAGGATGTCAATTCTTGTCTTTTAACTCTTTCAATCTCTTTTCCATGACACCAATTCTGTCTAATAGGTCATTATTTCCTATGACCCTTATACCAACTGTTTAGGCAAAGAGAACAGATGCAGATGCCATTATCTTTATTCTATGGATGCAAGAACTCTTGTTGCAGAGAAGTTAAATGATCAATAGTTCCAGAAGCCAGGATTCCTTACTTTTAGCTTGCAATCTAGTGTTCTTTCTGATTTCTATGGCCACCTATAAAATCAGGTGTGTATACCTAGTTAAAAAGCATGTAGGATTTTTAGAAGAGGGGAGAACATAATGTTTAGATGAAAATAAATTTGATTTATAATAGTAGTGACTTATAACATGTTAGTTAACCTCCTTGAATCTCAGTTTTCTCATTTGTAAACTATAAATAGTAACATCTACATAACATAGCTGTTGAAAGGATTTGTTCAATTTTCAACAAGATTGCATTTAAAAGCAGCCCTTGGCATATATGCATACGTTGGCCCTTCGTGTCAAAATGTCATGTCAATTTCATGACTGCTTTCTGTTTCTCCTCAGGGACAAACAGAATCACATTTTTAATCTGTTAAAAGTCACTGAATCTTGACTACAATTAAACTAATAGATCCAACTTAATAAAGAGTTAAGGAAAAAACAAGATGTTTCCTTCACTTCTATGGATGAATTAATCTGTAGTGGTTCCTTTGGCTTCCTAAACACCAAAAGAAAATTTACAGGAATGTGAAGGATTTAATATTCTGGGCTTCTATTAGAGACACAAGAAAAGGTGAGCTTTTACCTCAATGAACCTTCCTGAGAGAATCTGCAATCATGTTCAAATCTGTTCTATTTGTCTGGTTCCTATCAAAACTGATGGGAACATAGAATCCCCAAATTGAACAGAGAGCCCCTAAAATGCTGGGCAGATCCATCTGCACCATCGTTTAAAATATAGAGTAGTGCTTGGAATAATTCTAGAAGGATCTTCTGTGGCTCAGCACAAACCTACTCTTTCTAGATAAACATAATATTATATAAATAAAAAACATTTTTTAAAGAAAGGGCTTCTATTAGAGACACAAGAAAAGGTGAGCTTTTACCTCAATGAATCTTCCTGAGAGAATCTGCAATCATGTTCAAATCTGTTCTATTTGTCTGGTTCCTATCAAAACTGATGGGAACATAGAGTCCCCAAATTGAACAGAGAGCCCCTAAAATGCTGGGCAGATCCTTCTGCACCATCGTTTAAAATATAGAGTAGCGCTTGGAATAATTCTAGAAGGATCTTCTGTGGCTCAACACAAACCTACTCTTTCTAGATAAACATAATATTATATAAATAAAAAACATTTTTTAAAGAAAGTGATTTTACTTAATTAGCCATGGGACTGTAGATTGTGTTCTACTGTAGTGTAAAGTTCTGGTTATTTGGGGTATCTTTTGCATGTTTATAAAGAAGTTATGGTAATACAATCTTACTTAGAGCAGCTTCAAAAAAAATATACATTTCTTTACCAAAAATAATTCTTCACTTTCAGATAATGAGAAGTGGAGAAAGCATTTTATAAGAAACTATCCAAAAGATTCCTCTATCTTACTCCATGATTTTCCTTTGCATTAATAATAGAAATTAAAGGGAAATAAATCAGGAATACATGGAATATTTTAGTTCCCTGGGTGCATGAATCATGAAATCAGACTGATGCTTTTCCTTCCTATTAAACATTGGGAATATGATATTAAAATAGACACACTGATCATATCTACTAACCACTTCTCAAGCCCTCAAGCCCTTCTCAAGCTCGTAGTGTGGATCATTATAGCCTGTTGAGTAATAAGAGAAGTTTATAAGAAAAGCTGAATGACTGAAATGAACCCAACATAAAATCAAGAACTCTCAGAGTAACATAGAAACTTCAGACCTCATGGACATCTCCACTTGGGCATCCTAAAAGCTATTTTAAGTCAGCATACCCCAAACTGAAAGCAGTGTCACCCTCTACCTCTCCCCAACCTACTTCCCTCTGGTTTTTCCATTCTCAATGGTAGCAGCCCTGTTCATTCTGGTTGTGACACTAGGAGTTGGCATTTCCTTTCCCCCTTCTCTCCTCACAATCAGCAAATCACTACATCCCGACAAGTCACTCCCTAAAAACACCTTCACTTTAGACAGTACGCCACCACCTAAGTGCAGGCATGCAACCTCTGTCGCCTGGATACTTGAAATTATTTCTTAACCTCTGGCACATGGATATTTGAAATTATTTCCCTTACTCTGTTCTGATTCCTTTTCTTCCTCAGTGATGCTCAAATCTCTCTCATGAGACTCCTGTGCTCATAGTTGTCCTGTTGTACCTCACCCCACATAGGATGAAGGCCACACACCTTAGCATAGAGTAAAATACCTTGCTTGCTGGTTGAGCACAAGCACCCTGCATTTGGCCATTCTGAACTCTTGGAAGTTTGTCTCAAATATGACATGAACAGCTCCACACCTGTGTATCTACTGTCTTTACCACCTAAATAAGCTCCCCAACCAATTTTCCAATCAAATCCTACTTGTTCTTTAAAAGGCTCTCTTCAGATGTCCTTCCCTAGGAAGCCCTGCTTTGCTCCAGACAGGCAGTCTTTTCTCTCCCTGTACAGCATGCATCACCCACGTCATAACGTTACTTGTCCATCTCCCTCATTAAACGATAAGTTCCTTAAAGGCTTCTTGTTCATCACAGGGTGTGGCATGTGGTTAAACATTCAATAATTACTTCCTGGATGGATGAATGAATCAAGGCTAACTTTTTCCCTTTTCAAATGAGGTAATTTAGCTTCAGAGAGGTTAAGCAATTGATCCAAGGCCACATGGCTGGATAATAAAAAGCTAATAAAGGCAGACACCACCAGCCACCAGATTCCAGCCTAGTAATTCCTCTCTGCATCCAGCTGCTTTCATTTTGACACAATCATGTCTTACACCAACACTTTTCCCTGAGTTTCCTATCTTTATTAGTGAATTTTTATTTTTGGCTTGGTTTTCCTTTTTTTGGCACCAATACCTTGGTCTTCCCTTGGGGAACATCTATAATGTAACCGGTGCCCATAATTAGAGTGGAGCTGGCACCATACCCTGACTTCAGGAGAAGACAAGACCCAGGGCTGCCCAATGAGAGCACAGTTTCCTCCTGTTCGAGTCAGAGACAATAAGAGTCAGCCCAGGACTTGAGAAAGAGAAGCTCTCTTTCCACTGGGCTATGAAGCTAAACTGAGCTTTCTGAGGACATTGTTTAAACACCTCTAACCAGTTGTTCCATATGCCAGCATAGGGAAGCTTTGTAATGTGTTGACTTGCTAATTTATGCTCTATCTTCCAGAATCGCCTTCACTATAAATGTCTGATTAGAGTGGAACACAAAAGACATTTTGCAAGGGATTCAGAAGGTGGATGTGAGGCAGCTGTACTGTTTCTACACACGAAAGGGCCGGGCAGGGGCACCAGCTACTGACGCAGCACGTGCACATTGTTGGTTATCGACTGACTCGCTTTTGTTGTTGTGGGGCAGCAGCCAGGTTTTCAACTACTCCACCTTCCCTCAGAACCTCTTACAGTTTCACCAACTCCTGGGCCAGGTGCACATTTAGCTTCCTTTCTTCAGGAAGAAGTCAACGTAGTCTAGATGTAGTAAGGGACGGATCTGGGTTCCAGTCCATCCTCCTAAGTTCCAGTTCACGTTCATGGGTGCCAATTCGTCCTCCCTCTCTCCCACCAGCTTTCCTACCAGACAGCAAGCTCTGATGTCCATCCTCAAGCTCCAACATCAGCAACAAAGACAACAGCTCTATAGAGATGGGCTAACCAGCTTTCACAATTGCATAGGTCAAATTCTTGTAATAAATCCCTTAGTGTGTGTGTACACGTGCCTTTGATGGATTGAACCCTTCTCTGATTGGACCCCGACAGATACACAGTACTATCCCTGAACTATCTCATTACACAATTAATGTTTAGGTCAGTATGAATTTGGTTTCTGTCACTTGCTGCTAAAAAGGACTAATATGCAGCATTATCGTATCTTGACTAAACAACTTGATACTCTGAGGGCAAGATCTGTGTTTCACTTATCCTTAAATCCCCAACACGAAGCAAAACGCCAGGTACATAGTAGGCACTTGACAAACACAAGTTGGATGAACTGACAACAAATGGCTACAGAATAAAAATGCTCTCTAGGGGCCTCAGAGTTAAAGCCTCACACCGTGTGAATCTCATGAAAGATGAAAAGCAGGACGAGAGGGAAGCCCAGGCCTCTGGAAGACCTTGAGCCTGAGGAGCAGCTGAGCCTTGCACCTGGCAGCCTGGGGCCAGGGAACACATGCCCGACATCTCATGTTCACCACGAGCACAGCAGATGTCCGGAGCCAGCCGGCCCTTGCACGGAAGTGAGCTTCCTTTCACTGCTGCTAGACGTACATAACAGAAGTGTCACAGGAAGTCATTTTTTCGACAGAAAATCTCAAAGCGTATCAGATTCCTAGAAAAAGAAGCTTCTGAGAAAGGTGATTTCACAGTAAGAAACCTCATGAGTCATCAAAGGAATTTATATCTGAGGCAAAACATAAATGCTAACCATTCTTTGTGCTTGCCTAGAACACTTTAACAAATCCCAAAGAGATAAATGATTCAGGGGGACCACAATGACAGAAATTTCTGAACAGGATCTTCTGAATGGTTTGATTGATATTCAGTATAAGTGAATCAGGCGATTAACCAGTTTATTTCCAAGCACAAGCCTTCACCAAGAAAAACATGAGACATACACATTGAATATTGAATCAAAATGATGGGGAGGATGGTAGGCTGATAATAGTCCCCAAAGATATCCAAGAGCTAATCCTGGATCCTGCAAATACTACCTTATATAGAAAAAGCGTATTTGAAGATGTGATTCAATTAAGGATCTTGAGATGGGGAGAGGACTCAGGATTATCCAGGTGGGCCCTAAATACAATCACAAGCGTACTCATAAGAGGGAGGCAGAGGGAGACTTGAACACAGGAGAAAGTGATGAGAAGAAGAGAGAGAGAGAGATTTGGAGATCCTGATCTTGCAGATAAGGTGAGGGGTCATGAGTCAAGGAACACTGCTCTATGAGGTCAAAAGGTGAGGAAAGGGACTCGTTCCAGATCCTCTGCCAGTAGTGGGTAGAGTGGGGGAACATGGCTCAGCCAACACTTTGGTTTCAACCTCTCAAAACCCATTTCGGACATTTAACCTCTAGAACTGTAAGAAAATAAAGTGTGTTGCTTTAAGCCATCATGTTTGTGGTAGTTTGCTAAAGCAGCCATAAGAACCTAACATTAGGGACCAAGCCACAGAGCTGCAGCTTATCAGACACAGAAACAGACAGCAGAGCCGCACATGGGCCTGTCAGTAAGCAGACGCTGCAAAGACCAGAGGACATACAGAGAAGGGGCCAGACGGGCTCCACGCCCCAAAGAGTGCCTTCTCAGATACAGGATAATCCGCAGGCCCCCTAAAATATCTCCCTCACCTACATCAAGCATCAGAAAAATCTGTCTTGGATCCACTGCCATCTGCTCTCCGAAACTTTTTCTGGTGACCTTGGTATCTCTCCCATCAACTCATATCTTGCTTTTCTCTCTCTGCTTGGCTCCTTCTAATTGACATTCCATTTAGACAGGTTGAAGGTTTCTTTCCCTGGCTCTACCTTGGCATACTGTCTTTATGGTTTCTGTTGGCCCCTTGCCTCACAGCCCAGGACCCGAGCAGCTCCTTTTCCACATCCAGCCCTGGTTCATGAAATCCCAACTGGAATTATTGGCCCAGGCCACCTCGGTTTCTATGAGGAGATTGTAGTGGGAAAAAACTGTCTCTGGAGCCAGAGGGAGACCTGATTTTGGATCCTGGCTCCATCTCTTGCTAGTATTCACCCTTAGCTTCCTCAAAGGTCAATTTTCTCTTCTGTGAAATGGAGATAATACTGTCTTCATAGGATTGCTGTGAAGATTAGAGACAATGAGTAGAAATTTAATATAGTGCTTAGCGCATAGTAGATGTGCAATAAAAATTCGTTATTATGGTCATTGAAGTCAGTGGTTATTCTTATACTTTCAGTTGATATTGTCTTTCCTGTGACTCTGGTCTCCAGAACATAGCCCCTCCCCTGAATCCACCTTGTCTAAAGTAGTCTCCACTTAGGCATCTTGACTATAACTCTTTTCCTCAGCTAAGAGGAGCCCAAGTTATATGTCAATGAGTCATAACGGATGTAAAAATCCAATTTGAGTTTCTTGTCTGACCATCTGAGTATACTAGCAAAATGGAAGGTGAAGTCAGACATTCTGAATTCAAATTCCAGTTCTATTTCTACTTTTAGTGATGGCACCTTGGATAAATTGTTATCTTCTCTGTGATTCAGGTACCCCATTGTAGAATGGAGATAATAAGAGTGATGAACAATGTAATAGAAAATTGTGGGAAGCAGTGGAACAGACACTCCACAAGAGAGCACATCCAAATGGCAAAAAAATTTAAAAAAGAAAAGAAGAAATGCTCTACTTCATTGATCTCTCCAGTTCAGTACATAATGAAGTACCACTACATATTCAGCAGAATGGCTAAAATTAAGATGACTACATCTTGGTGAAGAAGGGGAACAACTGGAACTCCCCTATATTATGAATGAGTACAGCAGTGTTCTCAGACCCAGGCAAGAGGGTTCATTCTGGCCCCAGTCCTGCCTTATCCCATGGAGTAAGGAGTCCATGGAGCCCAAGGAAAATGCCCACTCAGAGCCCATGCCCCTCCTCCCATGGACCATAGCCCATGACTCCAGAATTTCCTGCCTAAATGAGCCTTTTCCCCAAGCCCATTTTTAAAAGTCAGACCATATTGCTGGTGTATATAAATCTTGGTCCAAAGGGTAGCCAAAGAGTGGTTGTATAGACAGAGCCTGCATATGCATAGTAGGCTGGTTGCACTGCAAGACATAACCAAGAGTGGGAAAGAAGAACAACAGGCTTTGGACTGAGGGTTAAGGGATAGCTGACCCCGTGGGGCCACTGAGGATAACTGGCACAATCACTATGAACAATGGTTTGGCAGTATCTACTAAAGATGAACCTAAATATACCCCACAACTCAGCAATTTCACTAGGTATATAAACCAACAAAAGTAAACATACTTGTTTATATATTATACACACACACACACGTAGACATACACCCACCCATATACTGTTAGACAAAGTAGCACCACTATTCACTATAGCCAAAAACTACAAACAACCCAAATTTTCTTTAACATTAGAATGTATAAATAATTTGCAGTATAATTATGCAAACGAATACTGACAGCAATGAAAATGAATGAACCGCTGCTGCAAGTAACAATGTACATAAAGCTCACAAAGACAACACTGAGATAATATAGATTTAGTATCTGATCAAAGAAGTCAGACACAAAAGAGAACATGCCATATGATTCCATTTACATAAAGTTCAAAAACAGGCAAAACTAATTCACGATGACAGAAGTCAGGACAGTGATTAACTCTGGGGAGGTGGAGGGGTGTCTCCAGGGTGCTGGCAATGCTCTATTTCTTTATCTGGATTACAGTTATGCAAACATGTTCAATTCATGAAAATTCATTGAAGTGTACACTTGCAATTGGTGTCATGAGACATAGTAGTCACACACTCTAGTCTCTGCGGGAAGGGAGCTCAGCAACTCCTAACCCAACTCAGCATGTGAACCACTCACCTTTGGATGTCTATCCAGAATCCACAGGGGAAGGATTTGCACCCTTTCTACGTGCTTCTGTTGTCCTGTGTGTTCTTTCATAGTGATTGTGGGATTCCATATCTGTCTCCCAATGTACCACAGGCTACTTGAGGGCAGGGACTGCTTCTTTCATTCTATCCCCCCAATGCTTAGCATGGCATCCGGCACATGAATGATTCTCACTAACTCTGAATCCAAGAACGAATTCCTGACCTATAACAGGCATGGAATACACGTTAATCCCAATCCCCCACCCCTCTTCTCTTTGTCGTCTCCTCTTTTTTTCTCTTTCTCTCTTATTCCAATTTTTCCTTCCAGCCAGGGGAACCTCTACCAGACAGAATCCTTAGAGTCTCTTCAGATGAGACCCTTTAGTAACATTCTAAACAGAAACAGTGATCAAGCCCACCTTAAAATGTATCCAAATTACATACCATGATTTCACTCTCTAATTAGACAAACGTTTCCATTAAAGAAATTCACTCCTCACTTGTTGCTTACATAGAAAACACCGGCAGTTGAAAGGGTCTTTTAGGACAGTGGGTAAAACTTCCAGAGAATCATCCATGCTGTGGGAAGTGGAGGATCAACAAATTCAACAGCTGATAGCAACACAATCCACTTAATTTGAGAATGAACAGGTACAGCTAACGCACTTTACAGGCTGCAGCGAGTGCTCTACAAAAAGCCTCCGTCAGGGGAAGGAGAGTCCAGAAAGAGGAACTCAGTATCTGATGAGCACTTGCCTATGGTGCACAAGTACTAGCCTACAATGTCTTGCACATGGTATTTTATTTAAACAAAAAATTTACTAAACACTGAGGAGTAATTGGCTGTGAACACAATTAAGTTCTAGGACTTTTTCTATAGAAATACTGACGTGCACAATGATATAAAAAGTTCGTGGAATGACTACATGGAGTATGGAAAATTAGAATCAATTGAAATGCTTATTATCAACAGAATGTTCAAACTATGATACTGCCATATTATGGAGTGATATGTGGCTGTTAAAAGAGCATAAATTTCCTCTACATGGGTTGGCATGGAAAGATATGCGATATCCAAGGAGAAAACACTGCAGAACAATATGTAATTCCCATTTATATAAAAATTTTAAATAAGGAAATGTGCTTATAAAATACACAAAATTCATTTGGAGAATTCACACCAAAAGGTTAATAGGATTACATCAGAGAAAAAGAATTAGAGAAATGAGAAGGTAGAAAGGCAGGAAGGGAAGGAAATGACATTTTACTTTTTCCTATTTATATTTCTGATTTGCTTAAAACTTTCACAATAAGCATGTATTATTCTGATAACTTTTAAAAACTTTAAGGTATTGGATTACTTTCGAAACAAGTTTGAAATCAGCTCCATTGTTTACTTTGGGCATTTACTCCATTTTTCTGTGTATCAGTTTCTCTAACTGTAAAATAGTAGT
Organism: Propithecus coquereli; assembly: GCF_000956105.1. NCBI lineage: Eukaryota > Metazoa > Chordata > Mammalia > Primates > Indriidae > Propithecus > Propithecus coquereli. The sequence continues at coordinate 1,279,690 of NW_012149175.1, forward strand.
AATAATTAATACTTCATGGTGTGGTAACAGGAGATGATCCTTTAACCCAGTGTCTGATATTTTTAAAATTTATTTGTAAGGGGTAATTATTGCTGTGTAATAAGGCATGCCAAAAATCAGTGATTTAAAACAATGACCACTTATTATCACTCACGTAACCATAACTTTGCTGAGGGTCAACTGATATAAACTGGGCTTAGCTGGTCTGCTTTGGTTCTCCTCGGACCAGTGCAATAATCAGGGCATGTCCTTCTCATAGTGGCGGCAAAAGCACAGACAGTGCAAATGTGCAAATTCTATTAAGGCCCACACTCAGAATTGACACACTGCAACCTCTAACCTCATTCTGCTAGCCAAATATGTCACCCTATCAAGCCCAAAATAAAGGGGTATAGAAATATACTTCACTAAGGGTGACTAACCATCCCAGGTTACCTGGGACTGAGGAGTTTCCCAGAATGCAGAAATTTCCATGGTAAAACCAGAAAAGTCCTGGGTAAACCTTGACTGATCGGTCACTCAACATCTCTTTCTATTCCTTGAGTGGGATCAACTTCAAAGTCACCCAGCAAAGAGCATGGGATAAGGATAGGTGAAGACTCAAGGCCAGTGTTGCTATCCACTGCACCGTTAATACTGTTACCCTCTCAGCAACTAGGAAAAAAGACAAACAGTAGGTGGTCAAAATTATTTTTGGTAGATTGCTCTTAAGTTGGCCAAACAACATCAGATCCTCCCAAACTCTCCATCAACAGAATATTGCCCAGAATATTCTCCTCAAATAAAAGGGCATTAAAGACATAGCACGGGGTTGTAGCATCAGACAGGTGACCAGGATAGATTCTTGAAGACGCTGAAAACCCTTTCAAACCCAATTCTAACTTCATTTGACTGGGAATAAGATGAGTCTCCCTAAGACCAACGAGAATTGCTAATATCAAACTCCTCTCCTTCTAGGGAAAACATTCTGCTTCTAAAAGACTTCTACCAAGAACAGGTTGTTCGACTTTCAGTCATCTGCTTGTGTGTGATCATGAACATTTATCTAGCCTCCTCGGCTTCACTAATCCTTTTCAAATGTCAAGACCCATAGTGGGTGGTTTTCCACAGAGGTTGAATCCACAGAGCCACAGGGAGCTACACTCTGACAGTTGTTTCTATTTTCCTCTTCCTGTCTAGCCTGCACATTTCTCATCTGAAGACAAGCCCTTACTGAATACGATCAATGCACAGCCATAAATCACAAAGAATGATTTCTCTCAATTCACAACCATTTTCTTTATCTGAAATATGCCAAAGAAGAAAGCCTATTAAAGCCCGCAACTGTTTGGGCTTTTAAATCTTTTTTCTTTCCTTTACTTTTTTTTAAGAAATAGGGTCTCACTCTGTTGCCCAGGCTGGAGTGCAGTGGCATGATCATAGCTCACTGTAACCTCCACCTCCTGGGCTCATGCAATCCTCCCACTTCAGCCTCTTGAGTAGCTGGGACTACAGGAGTGCACCGCCATGCCTGGCTAATTTTTAATTTTAATTTTAATTTTTTTGTAGAGATGGGGATCTTGCTATGTTGCCCAGGCTGTTCTTGAACTTGTGGCCTCAAGCAATCTTCCCATCTCAGCCTCCTGAGTTGCTAGGATTACATGTGTGAGCCTCCACTCCCAGCTTATGGGCTTTTAAATCTCTTTGTAAAAAATTTTAAGGGAAAGCAGGACTCTAGACATTCCAAATGGGAATGGGCTGTTAAAATACCTTGGAGTTCATTTTCACATGAACTTGGAGAATAAAACAGAGAAATATTAACATGCTAACAAAAACACATTCAAAGGATAGAATCAACCGGGAGCTATCAAAGGAGTTGGAGGGTCAACATGGCAGGTTGTTTCAAAACTACAGGGAAAAATCAATGAGAGTTTAAGTGACCTCTGGGGCAAATATCTGGCCACTAACTGCTTTACAAATTCCAATCTAGATGCCAGCAGCAAGTGAATTAAACTGCTTAGAGCACTTTTAATGATCAAGAATGTGTAGTTTAGATAGATTATCTTAAATTATGACCAATAGTTTTAAAGGGATCCAATAATCAGCTTTGGCGCACTCTACCTGGACTAAGTAAATGGGGTCAACTGACGTATAAAGACCTTTTTAGCTGCTCACCTGCCCTCACAAATGGACACTCTGTCCACTCTGCGACACTTACACAGCCCCTAGTTCTGAACAGACCACCAGCTCTAAAAGATCCAGCAGCAATTTCATCTGAAGATTTACAGTGTTGTTAATCACCTGGGGCTGACAGAAATGCACGTCTTTACCTTGCCTGAGATTCCAGCGAGGCTGAGCAACCAGGACATTGCCAGTGTACACACAGTGAGGGCAAAGAGCAAGCCGATCCCCGAGGTGAGCGTCCTCCCGGTCCTTCTTTTGATCTGTTGGCTCCCCGTCCCATCTGTTTTCATTCTCCTTTTAATTTGATGAGGCAGGTGTTCCAAAAACACATCATTCCAGGAAGCTGTAAGAAGCATGAGGTAAATAACAATCAGCCGCGTTGCTACCCTCAGCCTGTCTCTAAATGATCTCAGCTGGCGTGATGACCACCACGTCGAACCAGGACACCTGAGCTTGGGGGAAACAGCTTCTCAGTTAACCATGACATTCTCTGAGACAGGTGGACCATCCAACATTTTGTCAGAACATGCTGACTAATAAACGGGGAAGAGATAAAACGGGAAAGTGATGATGTTCACCTAGCTTTCCAAATTATCGAGGGAATAAAAGAAATTGCAAGGCAAATATCTATCTTGACTTAAAAGCTACTCGAGGGATAAGAAACAAAGCAAAATCTATTATTCCATAGAAAGGGTCTCCAGAGACCTGGGGCAATTTTTTTTTCTTAATATGAGCCATTGATTAGTGACTTGGGATCAGGGTTGTTTAGGGAGTTGGAGACTTGTGCTTTTATTTCCTTCTGGGAGTAGAAAGTGCAGAAGGAGAGGAAGCCACCTTACTAATTAGTATTGGAAGATTGGGGTTAGAGGAAATGAAATTAATTTAAGGAATCTTATGGGACGAGATGAGGGCATGTAAAAGAAGTCTTCACAGAGATGAGAGCGATAACTAACAGCTAGTGGGGGCTTCCTAGGTGCCAAGAACTTCCATGTTAATTCTACCCTACAGGACAAGTACTATGACACATTCCATCAATTCTAAGAAAAACAGACATACACACAGATTTTATACATATATATCATTTTGATATATTTATAACATTTAAACACAGGATTGATGTCACTTTACAATCACCGTGGGCCAAAGGGCAGACGTGATGTAATCTTGTCGTCATCTATGAATGTGTAAACCCATATTGCTGTCACTTCAGTTGACTCATGCACATCATTGGCACTGCATATGCTAAGTTTAATTGCTGTTTAAAAATCTTTTACCCTATGACTTGGTATTTAAACTAAAGGTTATTTGACAAGCATCCAAACTGAGCAAAGAGGTGAGTATAAATTTGGTATTAGTAAAGCAAGTATTCATCATGGGAAAGAAATTTCATCTTTTCTTTCAAAGCAACAACTAAATGCTTTATGGGGCTCTAAGCAATGAAGCTACCAACAAATAGATGAACTTGTGCTTCATTTTGTTTCTGAGATATATGCAAAATAATTGCCTGTTATATGCCAAGTAATGCAAGTGAAGGCAGGGCAAATGGCCATATCCCCAGGAATAGATTAATGACATTTCCAAATTTAGAGAGCCTGATTTGACTGAGTCATACATGATTAGTGGTGTAACGTTTTGTTTTTTTCTTACTAGTACAAAAAATAATGGTGCATCTCCTGTCTGATGGCACTTAGATTCAATTAACTAGGGTATTACTATATTTTTTTCTTCCCGTGAGAAAACAGAGGCTCAGGTGAGTTAAATTACTTGTCCTAAAGGCCACAGAAGGTGAGTTCTTAAAGATATCATTTAAAATTAGGTCAGTCTGATTCAGGAACATATGACCTTAATCGTCATGATAAACTACTTCCCAAAACAGAGAAAGAAGATTGGCATAATCCTCTAAAAATTTAAGTCAGATCATGGCACTTCTGTTCCCCAGAGGTTTTCGTCTTACCCAGAGTAAAAGCTGAAGAACTTCCCAGGGCTTCCTGGGCCTTACAGGCTCAGCAGTTTCCTTCCCGCACCCTAGGAGTTACCTCTGTACCTCATTTCCTACTATTCTTCCTCATTCACTCTGCTGCAGTACCACTGACTCCCTGATTTTCCCTCACCATGCTAGCAAGCTTACTTCCACATCAAGCATGCTCCTACCGCAGGACCTTTGCACTTGCTGATCTCACTACCTGGAACACTTTCCAACCACATCTCCACTTGGTTCACTCCCTCATTCCTTTGTTGTCTGCTCAAATGCCATCATATCAGAGAGGCTCTCCCTGACCACCCTACGCATTAATAAAATAGCACCACTATGCTCCATCCATCTCATGCCCTCTCTATTCCCTTTAACATATTTTATTTTCTCCATAGCATATGACTATATGAAATATTATATATGACTTTATATGCTTATTGCTTGCTACAAGTAAGCTTCAGAAGGCAGACACTTTCTTTTATACATTTCTGTGTCTGTATAGACAGTAGACACTCGTTAAGTGAATGAAAAAAAAAATGACTAGATCTTTCTCTGACGATGTTAGTCCACTATCTTTTCCTTCTTTTTTATTTTCGATTTAGAAAATTACATCGATTGGCATCTGTGGATTATAATTACCTGTGATTCAGTAATTTGGTTTTTCACTGCATTGGGGAGAATAATAAGGGATGGCACTCTTGTAGTGAGCGTTTCCAAATGCAGATCCCAGAGGCAGACTACCTGGATTTCAATGCCGGCTCCGCTGCTCTCCTATGTGACACCATGAAAGTTACTCAACTCTCTGAGTCTTTCTTTCCCTCTCTGTGAGATTGGGATAATAATAGCGTAGGCCTTACTTCTGAGGATTCTTATAAGGATTAAATTAAATAATACAGGGCCTGATGTGCTAAATACTAAATAAAATATTTTTATTGGCAAACTATTACCCAATTTACCTAACAGGAACAATTAAGAACAAGATGCTTCTTAACCAGAGGAAATTCTTCCTCCAAAGGAGATACTTGGCAATGCCAGAGATATTTCGGTTATCATAACTAGGGATGGGGTTGGGGGTCCTACTGGCATCTAGTGGGTAAGAAGCCAGAGATGCTGCTAAATATCCTACAGGGCACAAGGGGGCCCTCCACAACAAAGCATTATCAAGCCCAAAATGTCAATAATGTCATTGACGAGAAACTCAGAGAATATTTAGTTTCAGTATACTGCAAATTTCAGTACTCTAGGAGAGGTAAGACATTTAAAGGGAAACTGTTTTTTTAAACCACCACCACTCTGTCGGTCATGCCTTAAAATCAGCTTAGAGAGGAAAGTCTACATTCATCTTACCCCGCTCTGAAGGGCTGGCCTTAAATCTCTCCTTACCGTTGCTTTTTATGATTCAAGGCCACAGATCCAGGCGGTCTGGATCTCAGCGTTCCCAGCACGTCCTTGAGGAGTCTCATATTGGCCATTTCAGTTCTGCATTAGACCACTAGAGGGCAGAGAAACACTATCAATCACTCAGCATTGGGCGCCTGATGTCGTTTCCAGTAATATAAATCTTAATAAAATGCTAAATTATTCCTGGTCCCTAAAATAAAAGCTGCCCAGAACGGATTTATAAAACACCTCTGTATATACACAATTTAAAAGGCTGATTCAAGTATTTCACCCTAATTTGTCGCCACCCCCAAACTGTAAAATATGGTAGTAATTTAACTCAATGCCTTACGATAAATGGAGACCTAATAAATGGCCATTGACAATATTATGACTATTATGGCACTATTACGATGATATTATGATTATTATTATGACTATATTGGTAAAACTCTTTCTTTGATGAAGATGTAATTATACTGTGAGTTAAATCCTATCAAGTCAATTTAAATGATCTTCCCCACAGGAATTAAGCAAAAATTGAGCATGAATTGAAACCTAAAAATGAACTTCAAATTGTAGTAAATAGCATTATTTTGCTGAACCCTGAACCAAAACAACCCAAAGTATCAATGCTTATTGTCTTAAAAATATTGCATTAAGATGAACTAAAAAAGTATTATATTTTGGCATGATTCACTAAAGATTTAGATATATCTCAATTCCACAAACTCAGATTTGGAATAGAGGCACTGAGAGAAAGTTAAAGGAAATTTTGGAGGAAAAATATGAAAGAATTATTTTAAAGAACAGTGTCCAGCAGTTTTCCCTTTCGACTAAAAATTAACAAAAATATGAATATAAATATTGCATAAGTGATTACTAAACTTATTCTTGTGATCTTCCAAGTTGTCCATAATTATTGTTAAGGAAATGCTGTTCAAAAAATCATTTTAACTTTCTTTAATTTACACACACACATGCACACTCATGCATAAACACAAATAAACAAGAAAGCTGTGTAAGTGTTTTGACATGGAGCTGACAGACTAAATGATGCTGTCAAATCAGCAAATGAGAGTAGGAATCAGTGACTCAGAAATGTTTAAATATCACACTAGAAAACATTATATTTCAGGAGACTGTATAGAATAGTAGTTAACTACATAAGTCTGATATCACAGTATCCAGGTTTGAAAATTCCCTCTACAAGTTAGTAATTTTGAAGCTCTGGAGAAAGCATCTTACATCTCTGTATCTCAACTGTAAAATAGCTGTTAGTGTCATAGTACACACGAGTGCATATAGGTACGGCACTTAGAACAGTGCGTGGCACATGTTAAGTCTATATAAATATTTTCTAGAATAATTATCATGTCCTTTAATAGATAAGCCAAGAGATTATATCTAACCCTTTTTTACTTTCTGTTGGGCATGCCCCCTCTTTCTAAAGTACCCCTAAATCATTTTATTCTTCAAGTAAAGCAACAGACAGAACATATTTGACTTCATGGAACTTGAGAAATATGAAAAACAGCTTAGTTTCCGAGCCATCCCGTCACAATAATCCCCAAAGAGGCAGCCTTCATGCTTTTCTTTTCTTTTGCTTTTCCATTTCCCCATATGCCCACTCCACCTCTTTTTTTTTAATGTCAGTAACAGGTACAAATGAGGAAGGGAGAAGAAGTAATCATTATTTTTCTTTTTCCATGTAACCACCAACACTCAAGCCAAGCATGACGATAATCATAACGTACAACAGAAAAAAACCTCTTAAAACCATTGTGAGGCAATCTTTGGAAAGGTCAAGTGAGCTAATGTGAACAACATTTTTTCCTTTTATCAGGTTCTAGAAAATTTCACTGGATAGTGAACTTTTTCTTTTGTTCCTGTAATGACTGGTTATCATTAACTCATAAAAAAATCAGATGCAAGAGGAAGTAGGGAATCCAAGGACCGGAATAATGTAGGGCAATTGAGAATCAAAATCTTGTCATCATATCAGCCCTGCAACAGTTAATGCCTTGATCTGTTGCCATGGAAACGAGACCTTTCTGTCAGGGTGACATGGGTTTCAGAGGCACAGAGCATAACTCACCATGCACTTCATTCAACTTCAATCGATTGCATTTCATTCAGAAAAATCCTCATTTTGACAGGTCAGCCTTAAATCCTAAAAGGGCCAAAATATCAGATGCTCAATATATTAAGGCATAATTCGTTAGTGAAAATCACTAACCCATGTCACTATTGGCCATATACCACATCAGTGTATTATTCCATGATAGCAAAACCAAGTTGCCCAGAAATGAAAAATTAAAATATGTATGAAATAAAAATAGGTACTGAAAAGTTTGTATTAATATTATTCTCTTATATTTACTTCTCTTAAAATCTAGCTCAATGAGGCTTCCTCTACTTGAAAAATGCCTGTAAATGTTTCTTTACTTCACATGGCATAGCTGTAAAATGAATGACCAGGCTTTAGTAATGGATTGGGTTCGAATCCTTGCCTTGCAAGCATTAGTACTATAAAACTTTAGTCTAAATTCATAGTTTTCTATGCCTCCCTTATTTGTAAAATAAGGACAAAAATAGTCCCTATCATAATCCTTGTGAGGATTAAATGATTTAATATACACAAAACTCTCAGTGCCTGGAACATTGCAAGCACTATCTCGATAGATGTTTGCTGTAATAAAACTAATTATTTCATTATAGCTATAATTATTTGATGAGGGGAAAAAAGTTTGATATTGTCTTTAGATGCTTAGTTTTTATTTAAATTAATTTGAAAAAGCCTGTTTGTAGTGCTCTAAACACTAAGAAATTGCACTTTTATTATAGGTAATGGTTAAATGCAAGATCAGAAGGTTAAAAGAATGGAAAAGTGAACTCAGGAGGATTTTCTATTTTCCTTCCTTTTTATTTCGTAGTCTCTGTGCAAAACATTTGGCTACATCCAATCACAGTTCATGACAAGCCCTAATGAATGAATGAATGAATGATGAACAGAATAATTTCCTGACCAATCAGCAGCTGGACTCATTCATTCCAATTGTGGGACTGGATTGGAAGTTACTTAGCAACCACTTGAGTAAATGATGGAAACGACTCTGCAGAGCAGTTTCATAATCACAGTCAAGCAAACATCATTAAAGCCTTTCTCCCGACCATATTTCCTGAGCTCTACCTATCTGCAAGCCATCTGCAAGAATAAATAGGTCCCATCAAGAAAAACAGTGGCACGTACTCCCCAGATCATGAATGCTGAGAAACATGTGGTCTCAAAGCCCTTGTAAGAATGTCCGACAGATTCTTTGGCTCAAATGAAAGCAAATACAACATTACATAATGGTGTGTTTTGGATTGTAAATCTTCACTAGGACATAGAGTTAGTACCTTGTACAAGCATATCTAATTCCTGGATAGAAATACCGCTCGAATAATATTTCTTCTCTATGCCACCCTGTGACATGGTTCTGGCTTGGCTCTGCTATCTCCATCTACTCTCCTAAGAGCCTAGAGTTAGAAGGATCTGAAAAGTTGAGTTCAGTTCCCCAGGATTTTTCCTTATATGTGGTTACAGGCTATAGCATAAACATTTCCAGTGGTAAATTCCAACTCCCCAGGAGGCAGTTTATCTACTCTGTATACATTTATTGAGCACCTACTAAGTAATACATCTCGGGTTTTGTGTTAGGAATGCAAAATTAAATAAAATTAAGTCCTTGCTTTCAAGACACACATTCTCTATAGGAAGAGAGAAATGTGAGAAAATATATCATAACAGAACCATGTGAGATATTTCTATAGGAGTAAGTACAGGGTGCTATGTGAGCATATAATAATTATAGCTGTTAACATTTCTTTTATATCAGGTACTATTCTAAAATTTTGCATATATTAACTTTTTCAACCTCCTAACAGTCTCGAAAGTAAATGGAGGTGCTAAGAGGTTAAATCACTTAGAGTCACACAATAAGTGTTATGACCAGTTTAGGAGAAACATGTAATCCATCCTGGGAGACTTAAGAAGACTTCCCAGAGAAAGGAAGTAGAATATGAGAGGCTACTTGATAGATGAATATGAGTCAACTAGATAATATAGTATGAGGGACATCCTGGGCACAGGGAAAAGTCTCCCAGTATCACCCTTAGACCCAGCAAGAGGGCTCCTCCAGCCACAGCCTTCCCCATGGTTATGGAGTCTGCAGGCCAAGAAGTCATGCCCACCCAGGGCCCACCCCAACCCCTTCCGTTCTAGACTACGCTCTGGAAACCAGGACTCCTGAAGTCCCCACCCCAGTGCCCCCAGTCTACCTTGTAGGACTTTTGCGGGCTTCTTCTCTAGATCCTTCCTGCCGAGGTGGGAGGGCTCAGACACTGCCTGCTGCTGTTAGAGAATGGCTGTTTTCATGGGGTGTGGAGGGTGCCTGAATGTGCAGGCTGGGTGTCTATACATCCACATGCAAAGCCTTGTGTGGTCCAGGACAGATCAAAGGTAGGAAGAAAAGGCTGTGGGCTGAGTGCTAGGAGCGCTCACCTGTGCTGCAACATTCTGACATGGAATTCTGAAGACTCAGAATTCAAACTCTATACCTAGCTTTCCAGGAGATTATAAAGGTATTTTAGTCAAAGATCACAGCTAGAATATATTTTATGTAACAATGTGTTAGCTTAATATATACATTTTATGGATGTAGAAATATGGCCTATGGCCTCCATTTGTACTCAAGCCTTGAGCCCTGCCGTGTTAGAGGTGGACCTGCTGTGTGTGAGGCATGAGGATCCAAAGCACAGCTTGTTTGGGAAACTAAAAGTAGATCAGCAAAGCTCAGGCACAAAATGTAAAGCAAAGAGAAGGCAGGCAGTGTTCAGGGAAGCACTTGCCTATCTAGTGGTTTGAACTTAATTCTGAGGGTGGAATTAAAGACTACTAAGGATTTTAAGCGGGAGAGTAAGCCAGCATTGGGTTTGGAGCACTCACATCCGTAGGTCAATCTGCTCCGTTCCCCAAAGAAACACCTGATATTTTTATTCTCTCTTCTTCCCTTTGCCTCTAACTAGAAGCAGGAAAGAGAAAGAATGATGATGTCTGTTATGGCTGTAGAAACCCAAATAGCAAAGCCTGGTGCAGTTAGAAGAGCAAACATGTGGGAGAAAAAAAATAGCAAGCCTGGTGTTCTTATCTGGCCTACTCTGCTGGAGAGAGCCCAAAATCACAGACTGGGAGAAGTCTGGCAGCCAAACCAGAGCCCAAGGGCCCACAGACATCAAGGACAGGACAAGGGAATGGATCAGAGCCAGATAAGTCATCAAAGAGCTAAGACAGACATAATGCACAAGAGATATGAAGTCCTTGGAATGAGGCTTGCTTCACCTCCAAGCCTTGCAACCCTCTTGGGCGCAGCCGAAGACACTCAGTTATTGATTGGCTTCCCAGAGCAAGGCCAGTCGGGCTGGGCATTCAGATCCTCAGGGTAGGTCTCCCACAGCATCCACCATGCAAGGCTGCATCTGACCATAACTGATGGACACTACACAAACAGAATCCTCCTTCAATAGGTGTCTGTAATACATATTGATCAAATTTTCTTGCCAAAAATAACCTGATTTTCTCATGGGGAATTACCCTTTTGTTACTGTATGTGATTTTCGCAAAACAGCAACCACCTCCAACTGCGCTTCCCATCAACAGGACGGATCTTTTTATTACTGTCCCCATCCCACCTTACAACCAGGTGGGAGTTGTATGACCTAATCGCAACCTATCAAACACTCACATGAGGATTTTAAACTGTGATGCAGTGAGACAAGAATATGAGAACAACAGGGGTGCAGATTATTGCAGCAGCAAACTCTGAGGTGTCAAGGAACACTGCTGTGATGGAGACAGAAATGCCAAGGTAGATCTTGACCAGACTGCCGGGGGAGGATGACCTTGGAGGTAGAAGATGCTGCCCACCCTTTTCCCAAGCACAGACCTCTAGAGGCCTCCTGTGAGATCCCTTCCTTTTGTCTGTAAATTCCCAAGTGCTCCCATAACCTCAACCACCTTCCCCTCTGTGTCATGAGCAGTTCATGCCCCCATGCCAGCAAGTTGGTTTGAAACCCTGGAAATGGCTGCTCAGAATTATTTATGAAAACACAGATTTTCACATAATCACAGTTTAAACTGGGAAACAGTGGCTTCTCCATTTTTAACTAAATGCATTTAACATGATGCTCTACTATGTTTCTATGCTCTCTCCTCAAATTCCAGGGTCTGCCAATTGTTACAGATCCATTGGCTATTGGCTTACTCTGGGGCAGGGGTCTCCAAAGGAAGAGGAGTTTTGTTTTCTTTTTTGTATTTCCCTGGAGCCTTGTGATTCCTGACATTATGGTGAAGAGGGAGGAAATGCTGACAAGGAAGTCAATTTGCTGAGGCAGAGAGGGAATGAATGCCCTGCTGGCCCTTCTTTCCGTACACGGGAATACTGACAAGCTTGGGCAGGGAGTACAAATGAAGGTTGAGACGTCAACGCATGGGCTACCCGGGCCCTAGCTACTAGCTACTGATCACATTTGGGAAGATAGATTTTTTTTTTTATTTAAAATGTCATTCTGGAAATTAGAAAAGCATACATACACACATGCAACTAAACAGATGTTCATATTCCTCCTCCTCTTCCTTCTACCGTACTCACAGGAAACACATGTCTGTGTTGTCCTAAGTCCAGTTACTAATTAGCACGTTTCAGTAGCACATTTCACAGAGGATAGGGAGGATTTCAAAGGGATTCCTTCCTTTTAAGTTGAGACAGCTGGTGCTAATTACCAAGCAGGAAAAGAATGTGCAAACAGATCATTGAGAAAGCTGAAGGGGTCTTTTGGTCCTAGTGTAGAAATCCCCTCCAGTGGTTGGAAGGGGCTGCATATTATCTACATTTTCACCTTTCCCCCAGGAAGCAGCTGTCTAGTTTCATCACCCTGCAAGGAGGTGGGAAACACAGTCCAAGAACATGAACTCAAAGGTCACTTCACAGCATGCATGTAAATTTCACAGACATATAGTCAGAGCTCTTGTAGTAAACTATTTCACTCTCAAAGATGCACAGCAAAATAGAAGCTGAGCATGGCCTTTTCCTTTTTAAACCAACCCAGGGGGTTATTGATTCTAAGTTCATCTTTATAATTAAGTGTTGCTATAAAATAAGGGCAGTCTGGACACCCCAGATGATGCTTGGTAAGGAAAAAAAAAATCTTGACTCTAGTGCAGTGACACCTCCAATGGAGAGAATGCTAGACCAAAAATTAAAAGATTTCTAATACATACAAATTACAAGGCTATTCAGTTTTTCTGAGTCTCAGGTTTTCATCTATAAAATGGAAATAATGGGTCCTACCACATAGAATTATATGTGAAGGTTTTAGAAATATTATGGAAGTACAATACATATTTAATTTCAATCTCCAAACAAAGGTAAAATTTTAGGCATCTTAGAATATGATTTCCAGCAAAAGCCAACCAAATAATTCCAGCCCACTGGAAATATATGAGCCCTCTCTAGAAGGAGTTGATTGTCGTGGGTTCTAAGGCTACCTAGAAAAGATAAAAAGCTTGCAGGATGACTAATTGGATTTTAGGAACTGGTTCCACAATTAGGAACACTTATGCAAAAAGCACAGCAAGGTGACTAAAGGTAAAGGTTATGAAATCACACTGCCTAGCTTCAAATTCTGCTCTACCACTGCCCGCCTTTGTGACCCTAGGCAAGTCACTTGACCCCAACTGTAAAATAAGGTGAACAGTAATGACAACAACGTGGGATGGCTTCACTGTGAGGATTAAATAAGATATAATATACATACAATGCTTGACAAATTATAACTTACGTCTCAAGAACAGTCAGCATTATTACTACAAAGACAATGTTAGTATTATAATTACAGGGCTGACAACAAGTTCATTTTACTTAATTATTTTTATTTTAATGATTACTATCAGCTAACAGGTCTATAGAGCTTACATAGTGCAGCTTTTATGCATATTGGTTCACTTAATTCTCCTAACAACCCCATGAGGTATTCTAAGGAGTGGCAGAGCTAGGATGTAAACCCAGGCAGAAGCCTTGCTCTTAATCACTTCACAAGTTAATGCGGGCCAGTTGATTCAGATTTGGGGAAGTTTAAGAGTGAACTACTTGCTACAATAGTAGTTTGTATAGCTAAATTTGAATGTGAAAATATTATGCGTGCTTGCTGGGCTGAAGGCCCCCCCTACATACCTTGAGGACAAATATATTTAGTTGCCTTGGCATTATAAAGTAAGTAGTCATGCCTTGACTTATCCAAGCATTGTCATTTGTTCTTTTTTATCCTTCACTATTTCTATTTTCAGGAAACTGAAAAAAATTCTGAAATATAAAGGAAGTGTTCCCCCATTCCAAATATTCTACTTTTAAAGACAAAAATAACAACTCAGAATAATGGCAAGATAAATTTGATGAATCAAATATCATTGAAAACCTACTTAACACCCACACTCACTGTCTGTCTGAAAAGTTCCAAGTTCCATGGTTTTTAACAAAGCCCAAAGATTTCACACAGTTCTTTTTATATCAAAGAAAAAGAAATTTCTGAATCATTGTGAGTGCTTCTTATAAAATACATAACTTTTAGAAACAGTACCTAGACCCATGCCCTGCATATCAAGGAACTCAATAAAGCCTTGTTGACTGTTTAAATTTTAATCAACAGGGTCTGATGGATACTAAATGATATCTCTACAAATGGGGAATGTAGCAATTTTTATGCATAGGCTTTTGAACCTGGGAATGCATACCTAGAAGATCATTAGTTAGTGGCTGACAATGACAGCTGTAGATTAAATGTAAGCCAGTATATGAGACCAGAGAATAAAACAGTTTCATGTTTAAGAAGATACATGGAAAGCCTGAAGAGTGACACAAAGACAGACAGTGACAAACAAGATCTAAACAATGTCTGGGGTCATTTAAAGAACAGAGATCCTGTGCATATTCTGAGGTCATGCCAGCTTGTCCAAAAACCTGCTCTCTTTTCTATTCCCCTCGTTAACTCTATCACAGATTCCAGTTCTAGTCATGCCGGTCACTTGCCAACCAAGTTGCTACATTCTACAACTGTACTCTTATTGACGCTTAGCTTCCTCTTCAACTTTTCTTCCATCTCTAATAATCTGTGTCGGACAATTTTCAGATACCTGATGAAAAGTCATGCGCCAGCTCCTGGCTTATACCTGTTTTGCACTCAATAGACCCTTGCACACTGAACCAATACTATACTCCTTTGAAAGTAAGTTCTTGCTATTTACCTATCACCAGGTCTTCCACACTTCCAATTTTTTTCTCATGAAACTGCTTAAGCATAGAATCTATGATTCCTACATTTTTTCCACTTGCCAGGGAGCTTCTCTTTGTGCAATGCATCACACCCAGTAGATATTCCATTACTGTAGTTAATTATCTGCAATCTCACTGCCTTCAGCTTGTCCATGCCATTGAGATGGCTCTATGGGAAGAGATATAATTTGTTTTTAGTATCCCTGCCTGCAAGAAGTCGCAGAACCATTAGTATTGACTCTGCCAAAATCTACAGATATCTTCTCAAATTCTAAAGGAAGGTGGAAAGCTTCATGACCACAGTTAATACATGAAAGGTCAGTTAACACAGTGGCTATGAGAATGCTTTTGAAAGTCCAACAGCCCATCCTCTGCCACTTTACAGTTAATGAGCTATTAACCTCTTTAACCTGTTTTATGTTCTAAAGGATGAAAATAATAATTGTATCTATCTCAAAGAATTTTTGTAAAGATAAAAAAGATAATACAGGTAGCACATCACCTGGAACAGAGAAAGCGCTTGATAAATACATGCTATTCACATCATGATTAAAATAATTAGTCAAGAATTTAAATATGTTTTAAAGATACAATGGACTATGCTAATGATGCACAATGGATCAAGATTTGAGGTTTAGCTTTTATGAATACATACATATGTTGAGTACTTAAGTTACTTATAATTAACAATCCTTAATCTTGAAAGCAGTATGGCATCCAGAGATCACCACAGCTTTATGGTCATTCAGACGTGAGTTAGAATTATAGCTTTCCACTTCCTAGTTAAACGGCAGAGGATGAGTTGGTTAATTTCTGGAAGCTTCAGTGTCCTCACTTGACACAAGAAAAGAAGGTAATTCCTACTTTGCAAAATGATTATAATTGCATACATATTCCCTGGCAGTCAATAAATGACAGCTGTCATGATTTCTGAATCTTTCTAATTATCCTAAGGGACAGCCACTGTGTAATTTTAAGATAAATCTGTAGCAGAATATACACATCAGGACACTTTATAGAGCACTGCCTCTTCACCTCCCTAGCAGCATTCCTTCAGAATGAAGAGGCAAGTATATCTCTGGGAACAGATTCATGTGGGAGAACTTGGAGTAGGCAATTTGTGGACTCATTTTCTATAGTGTTGGCAGAATGTGGGTTGTCATCACGGGATGGTATTGTCTTGCATCCTGCAATTTTACAATTGCCACACTGTGGCATGGTGTTATTTTCATCTCGATGATGGGCTGATTATAATGTAAAGCTGCACTGCCTGACCAATGTGCCAGGTGTCTGCTCTAATAACGCCAAGTGTTATTACTTTTTAAAAAAAGCAAATAGAAATGTGGAGGGAAAACAAGGAGGCACCAACCAGTAAGCACTTCGAACCATACCACAAAGAGACCAGATGTTGCTAGACTGTATTTTATGTGGACAAGTTCTACTTAATCTTCCCTGGGATCCAGTGAGGAACTCAACCAATGCCTGCCCAGGGCAATAAAGTTGACAATTATTTAGCAACATTTGGAACTGAGGACAGTTCTTTTTCTTTTCTCTAAAGAGGAGCCAGTGAGAAGGGAGAGAGGAGGGATATAGAGCTATTCACAGACCAAACTAAAAATCTAAGTAGCTCAATGTATTTTTTCTCCCTACAGAGAATTGGAGCCATTCATTCAACTAATACAACCTGTGTCAAAACCATGAAAATTTCAGCAGCTATAATTATGACCAGGAAAAACATATAAACATAGTCCTTGATCTTAAGAGGCTTATATTCTAAAGGTTTAATAAGCCAAAAAAGCAAATAATAATAAGAACATATTTATAAATTGAAACATAAGGGCTTTGAGCTTTTAGAAAAAGAGAGAGAATCACAAAGGAAGTATACCTATTGCAGAAAAAGGTACCTAAAGGATTTGTCATTTAAGCTTAGATATGAAGGATGGATAGAAGGATAAATGTTTCAGGCTGAAGGAAGAGGATGCACACAGACCTGAAGGCAGGAGGGAACTTAGTGTAATAAAGGGCCTGAGGGAAGAAGTCACTAAAGAAGAATGAGTAATGGGGAGAGTGGCAAGATGAGAGTGGAAAAACAGTCATGAGCCAGCTCATTCAGGGCCTTCAGGTCATGACTCATATTATTAGTAGAACAAGAAGCCATAGAACAGCTTTTAGAAGGAGAAAGGCATGATGTGATTTAGATAATCCAGCATAACAATCAGAAGATAGGTTCTGGAAACAGATTACTGAGGCTCAAATCTTGGCACAACCATATATCAGCTGGGTGACTTTGTGTTTCCTCCTCTGCAAAGAACAATAACAACAGTACCTACTCCATTGTTTTGATAGTTAAGCGAATTATTTCATGGGAAGCCCATAGAACAGAGGCTAAGACATAATAAGCACTCAATAAAAGTTGCTTATATGTATAAATATGTATAAACTATGTATATTTCATATAAATATATAACTAATATAAATAATACTTTTTATTATTTTAAAGTTATTGCTCATGCTACCACGTGGAGAAAGAATTGGCACACAAGAAAAAGTGGAAGCGGGAAGACACACCAGGAGAGAATATTTAATAAGATAGAAACACTGAAGGCCTAAAATAAAAGGGTGGCAGTGGGGATCGTGGGAAGGAGATGGAGCAATGTATATTCTGGGCATAAATAACCTGGAACTCCTGATGCATTGGATTTGAAAATGAGAAAAGGAATGATCAAGAATGGAGCTTAGACTACTTAAATATCCAAAAGCTGGAAACAACCCAAATGTCCATCAATGGACGAATGAATAAACAAATTGTGGTACTATATATACAAGCACAAAAATATTATTCATTCATGAAAATGAATTAAATACTAATACATGCTATAATGTGGCTGAACCTCCAAACATTATGCTAAGTGAAAGAAGCCAGACAAAAAGATTACATTTTGTATAATTCCATTTCTATGACATATTCAGAAAAAGTAAATTGAGACGGAGAATATATGAATGGTTTCCAGAGTCTGGGGAGAGGGGAGGATGAGGAGGAACTGCTTAATGGGCATAGGGTTTCCTTTTGGAGTGACAAAAATGTTTTGGAACTAGATAGAGAAACAATATCGCGATTGTACTAAATGCTACTGAATTGTTCACTTTACCTGTGGGGTAGGTACAATGCGTGCTACTTGAGTGATGGGCACACCAAAAAACCCAGACTCCACCACCAAACAAAATATACATGTAGCAGAATTCAACTTGTACCTCTTACATCTATGAAAATAAAATAATTAGTTAATTTTATGTAATGTGAATTTCATCTCAAATGAAAAAATATGGATATTAGGTTTTGTCTTGATCAACTGGATTAAGAGTTTCTCAAGTCAGATGAGGACAAAAAGTTCAGTGTTCCATTTTAAGTATTTGATTACGTGATGTTCACAATGTATACAAGTGAAGATGCTTGAAATAAGTTAGATATATGTGTTTGGTGCTCAGGGGAGGCATCAGAACTTAAAGCATAAATTTTAAAACAGTGTAAGTGGGTGATATAAGTAAGGAAAAAATTTAGACAAAAGATGAGAAAAAGATCTAAGACAAGCTTTGAGAAAAATCAACATTTAAGAAGAGAATCCAACAAAAGAGACTGAGAAGTAGAAGGAAATTAAGAAAATAATCCTGAAAGCCAAGAGATAAGCATGCTTCGAGCATCAACTTTGAGAAATATTGCTGAGAAGTCAGGTAAGATAAGCAGGGAAGCAGTCTATCAGATTTGGCAACCTGAAGGTTATTGTTGACTTTAACAAAGGGAATTCCAGTTAATAAAGGTGTAGAAGCACATTGGACGGGGCTGAAGAATGGAAGGATGATGAGCAGGGAGAGGCAGTTTGTTTGGATAGTCAGGAATTTGGTTATAAAGGAAAATAGAAAAATAGCGCAGGAACTAAAACAGTATGTGCAGTTATGTGAAAAAATTTCTTAAAACATGGGAAATACCAGAGCATGATTGTATGGTAACAGTGTGATGTTACTCCTGAGGGAAAGCAGGAATAATTTAGGGAGCAAAACCTCTGATAAGCCAAGAAGTAACAGCATCCAGAGCAAAAGTGGAGAAACATCCCTTCTCGGAGGAGGAGGAACACTTTGCTCATTATGGAAGAAGGCGAATTTGGATGCAGATGCTCTAAGTTGGCAGGTTTGTGGTGGGAAGATGAGTGAGTTCATTTCCAATGACTTCTATTTTCTCAATGAAGTATGAGTCTGGGTCATCAGTAGGAGGAGGATGTGTGGGAGGTTTGAGGAAAAAGGAGATGATACGGTACAGTCATCTCATAGAGATGAAGAAACTTAATAGGATTCCTGAGCAGTGTTGAGTGCCCGCTTGAGGTTTCTGAATTCTGAATCAGTCATCTTGGCTTTGTGATTTTTCCCCAACAAAGTTATTGCTTGGGTTTGAGGAAAGGAAAACCAGGGAAGAGTCGTGCATCCTTAGAATAGCCTTTATGATTCACCCTAGATTTATCATACTCCTCTTCCTGCGCACTGGTTACTGGGCACTGAACAAAGTTTAATAGGCCCATCTGTTAAATATAGAAGAGGAGAAACAGCAGCATCAAGATATTTTGTGCCTGGAGAGCTGCCAGTGGTAACAGGGTTGTATACAAATCTTTGGGCCCCAACTAGCCCAATGCATCCAGTAAGAAACACAGTCTTGTAGCTACACTTGCAGTGATAATTGGTTGCCATGGAAATTGCCAAGTCGAAAATGCCAAAGTCATTTCAGGAGCTGAAGTACAGCCTCACTAATTCAATGTGAGATATATCTGAATTAAAGGATAGACAATAGAATAAATGAAAAGAAATGCAGTTGTGTTTCTTTCCAAATATACTGAGCTCTATCTATTTGAGCCTAAATAGATAGATAGAGTGTCAAAAGTTCTAAACAAGAGGAATTGAAATTAATTACCTGGTAAAGGAAGGTTAGAAAAGACAAAGAGCCTAGTTGATCCTACTGAAATAGCTAAAATTTAAAGTAGAATAAGAAGAGAGGATAGATTTTCATGGTATCAAAAGGCTTTCATATGAATTAATCGATAAGGAAATTGTAGCCAGTGACACTCTGGTTATGGGACCAGATGAATCTTCTGTGTTGTTCTTTGGAGTCCTCCTGTCCCTGACTTTCGTCACATCATTTAGCCAGACTTGCACATCCTCCCCTGCTCCTTGCCATCTGTCCACACCCACTTCACCTTCAGGAATCCATTCTGTCTTTTCTTCATCATGCTTCAGGTGTCAGTTTAAAAAACTCTCCAGGAACATCTTCACTTATCCCTCTCAGTCTTGTTTATGCCCCTCCTTCTATGGACAGTGCTTTCTGGAGAACACTTACTACTATTATAATTATGTTTTGGGGGGTAATTGTTTAATATCTCTCTATTTCTGCTCAATGCCATATTCCCAGTTCTTGGCATATATCCTGGCACTCAGAGACAAGTTTATAATTGTGGAAGGAAAGGAAGGGAGGGAAGGAGAGAGAGAGAGAATATAAGAAAGGGAGGAAGAAAAACAGGAAGGAAGGGATGTCACTCAACCTACAAAGGCTTTCTCCTTCCTTTGAATTCATAGCACATTGTTTCTGTGCCCTCATGTAATACTTAAATATATACAGCTCTGATACTTCTCTGGGATTTTCTAACATGCGAATACTGCATGCATAGTGGCTACTGAGCAATTATTTAAATGAATGAGACTCATACCATTTATATGTAAGAATATAAGAAATACCAGATGCTGGGAGTATCATCAAATATGCCCCTGATCAGACATGCCGATCAGGTACCATAAGTTTTTTATAGAGTTTTATCTGAAATATTCTTGAATGTGTGCCTTTGCTTGGAATAATATAATCCTGAAATGTCCTAATTGGATGTAAAAGTAGCAGGAGATTCCTATTTACTTCTCTACCCTGGTTACCCATCACTCATTGCTTCACATTTTAAACTCAAGCAATTCTGAACAATTCATAGTTCCTCAGAGGCTTTCCTTGCTTCTAACTGCAGTGTTTTCTTCTAAGGACAAAATTCTACTCACTCAAGACTCATCACCTCCTTCACACCATCCAGGAAGCCTTCCAGGATTCCAACCACCACTTCTGTTCTACATAACTGACTGTGTGAGTTCCCAGCTCATTACAGGATGGTGTCTCTTTCATCTTTGAATTCTCAGGGCTTAGTGAATGGGTTGAAATCCAGTAACCCCTCAAAATAAACATCTATGGAACTGGGTTCATTGTGGAGCTGCACCCTTTGTGATTTCATAGACTTCACTCAGCCTTCCTGAATATTCTTTCCAGGTCAATTATTATAATTTATAAGATGACCACATTGTGAGAGGCATAATGCCTACCAGAAATGGATTTTTCACATTAAACCACCCTTTATTTGAAATTTAGCTTGGTTATGCAAGACTGTATCAGGTATTTTACAAAATTATTCATTCCTATAATAATTACATTCAAGAATATTATACCAATTTCATCCACAGGAAGTGTTATCAGCAGCTTCTATGATATAATTAAAAACTGGTATTAAGTGGATATTTTGGAGAGAAGAATGCATGTTTTCTTTCTGTAACTTTACAAAGTAAAGTTAATATATTTTATTTCTTATCACTCTTCTTTTTCTTCCTCATATAATTCCTCTTATCCTACGATTTTTCCTTCCTTTATTTTCTCTATTGCCCCTATGTTTCCAATTGCCAGTGACTCATAGGACTTGTTTAGGCCCACGTAGAGCAATCATAAGTATTAATTTTGCTGACTCCTTTTCTAGCATGCAGATTTCGGTAGCAGGAGGTATAGACTTGAAATGTGGGCTCATATTCCCAGTTCTAAATGACATCAAATTAGAAAAGAATTGCATTTGTAAAACTAAACTAAATTCGTCACTTTCTTTTAAAGTGACAAATAAAAATCGTACATATTTACGGTGTACAACATGATGTTTTGCTCTATGTATATGTTGTGGAATAGCTAAATGAAGCAAACATTCTTTATCTTTTAATAACTCCCGTGTCATCCTTAGTGCCAAATGCAAGTGAAAGGGTGAGAGAAAGGAGAAGGGGAAAGATAACACCAAGAGGAATTTCTGCTGGGACATTATAAGTAGCATGAAGGAAGAGCGAATTAAGTGTATAGTGTCAAATCCACAGAGGAAAAAATGGGAAAGGGCGAGAAAGAGCTGTGACGATGCCGACTGAGGATCTAGCAAAAGGGCAGGCTGCCCTCCGTCCGTTTGGGTGGTGCAGCTGAGCCATTCCTGTTGAGAAGCCATCCTCAGGGAAGCTGTCTGTGACTCAGTGACTCCGCCAGCCCTGATGTGTGGGCAAAGCAAAGAATTACGGTAAAGAAAATGACTACCCAGAATGTGGTGGTGACAGCAGCATTTACTGGCACCTGTAGTCAGAAAAACTCATTCATTCACCTTTTCAAATGTTATTTATGAGGCACCTACTCCATACAAATCATAGTTGCTAAATAAGCACCCTCTTCCAGATTCTCATAACCTCATATTTTCGGTGCTCCTAAATGGTCTCCTTTTCTCTAGTCTCTCCCTGTTCCAGTCTATCCTACACACAAAGGCCAGGAAATTCTCCCTCCTACACAAGAGTGGTTATAAGCACAGGCTCTGGAATTAGACTTCCTGGATTCAAATCCTGCCTCCACAACTTCTTGGCTTTGTGGCCTTAGACAAGTTATCTAAGCTACCAAGTTACTCTCTGGACCCCAGTGTACAGTCAGCTTAGACTAAGTCGTAGAAACAAATGTCCTCCAACTCTTCACAGGTTTAACAATAAAGGTTTATTTCTGGCTCATGTTTATGTCCACCATAGATCTGAGTCCACGCTTTGCAACCTCCTCATTCTGTAACCAAGGTTAAATGAGCAGCCCCTGTCTGGATCATGCCAGGTAGTGGCAGAGGGAAAGAACGCAGCGCTATTAAAGCTTTTCCTTGGAAATGTCATATGTCATTTTCACTCACATTTCATTTATGAAAGTAAAGAGGCAGGACTGGGAGGGAGGAGCAGAAAGTTTGTTGACAATATAATCAACTACACTCAGATTCCTTGTCTGCAAAACAACGTCCTTACTCTTTCCCCTTTAATGCCATACTCATTCCTCCCTCAGATACAAATGTTCAGTCCAACAAAACCAAAATATCATTCATCTTCAGCCCAATAACTAAGTTTGATATTTCATATATAAGTTGTCACAATAAATATAGAGTTATAGATATACACAGAGAAGACAGGGTTTGCTATACACACACACAAAAGTTCTGCTTGTAAAATTGAACTAAGGTATCCAGCCCTCATTGTTACCCTGACATTGTACAAGTTACCTGTAACGCAAGAATGATGTGTAGGTAAAACTACTTACTAGACTTCGTAGTCTCAATGCATGTGCCCACACAACTTCACAAATCCTCACATTTCCAAACGCCTTTATAGCCTATCATCTAGTCCATAAAATACAGCAAAGTATAATGTCATTGAAGCAACTTTATTTGTGAAGATGAATAAGAAATAGCAATGCCACATAGAAGAATAACAGAGAGCCAGTATATGAGTCAGGTTAGACTAACCGTTATAACAAACAACGCTAAATCTCAGTGACTTAACACAACACATTTTTATTTCCTGATCTCATCATAGTCCAGTGTAGGTTAGTGGTGGCAAAAGAGTAGGGCTAGAAGTTCTGCTCCACATACTCATTCGGGAAACCAGCCTTCTTCCATCTTGCCATTCCACTCTCCTCTGTGTCCCTGGAGTCCTTTCCGTACAGTTGTGAGAAAGGGAAAGAAAGCAGAGGATCACATTTGGCAGGATTTTATCACCTTGGCCTGGAAGAGGCGTATATCACTTTCATCATGTTCATTGACCACAATTCAGACACAAGCCTGTACCTAACTGCAAAAGAGGCTGGGAACTATAGTTTAGCTGTTGCTTCAAAAGAAAGGCATTTGGGGGAATAACTGGCCAGTCTGTACCACAGTGCCCTAGGCTCACTTTCTAGCTAGGTGATTTGATCCAGTAAACAAACGTCAAGGCCAATGATTCAAATACATGAATTTACAAAATCACAAATTGCAATATATTCTGTACATTTGGCCTCGTGTGCTATGTTCCTTTGGGAATGACAAACATCTGTTTTTTGCTATTATAAAGTACCAATTCTGATACAAATTGCTAAATCACTCTGTGAAAACTAAGGAATCTGACCACTAGATTATGCCCCTTAGGCTGATCATGAATTGCGTTAACAGGTAAAAAGGAGTAGCCATTCAAATGCTAAACACACACAGAATAACACAGAGACACAAAGCACCATCCTTCTCTGCTTTGTGCAAACACGCAGACTCCTCCCACAGAGGTTGACACAATGGAGGAAAAAGAAAAGAAGAGAAAGGATGTGTACACAAGGAATTGAACCAAATCAAATGTTTTGGGATATGCATGACTACCTGCCCTGATAAGATGAATTTTTAAGATTTGCCTGCTCTCATAGTCAATAATTGTTAGCAAATTGTCAGGCCCAAGATGGATGACATCATGCGGGGCAAATGAAGATCATTTCCTTCTGCGTTGATTGGTGCTTGGGTTTTGTTTATACTTCAGCTGCCTGGGCCTTGTTGTAGGTAACCAGATATTGTAGGTTTGAAATAAGCTTTCCATTTGCATCACTGGGCAATGAGTGCAGCCAACAGGAAGCCCAGTGATTCCGATAACTTGTTTTAATTGAAATTAATACCAACACAAGCAAAACTGTCTGGAATTGTAGTGCTATGCTCTGATGGAATATTTTCATGGTCTCTACCAATGGAAACCGTTATCAGGAATGAACTATTAACTTCAACAGTGACTCACAGCACTTTCCAGGAGGAAAAAAAAAAAGTTTTTGGACCAGTGAAAGTTTTTCATTAGGAAACAAAAGAAATTTACATCTTCAGGTCTCTATTAAGTTTCAGTCATAGGTTCAAGTTCAATTCCAGTTTGAGGCTCCATTTCTTAGAAAGAGACAATTAGCTACCCTTGTCCCCCCTTTGCCAACTCCTCTCCATCCTTTCCTTTCTGAATCTCACAGATTAGGTCTGGCAAAAAAAGAGAATAATTTTGATAATTAATTTGTACTAAGCATCTTCTAGGTGCAGAGCAATGTTCTGCAAAATTAACAAACTTTGTCTATAGAGGGCCAGATAGGACATATTTTAGGTTACGTGGGCCATATGGACTTGATCGTGACTACTCAGTTCTGCTGATGTAATCAAAAGCAGATGTAGACAATACCTAATGAATGTCTCTGTGTCCTAATAAAACTTTATTTACAAAATGAACAGCGGGCCAGATTTGCTCTATAGGACTCTCTTCTAGACTTTATATGTGTTATTGTTTAATTTTCACTGAAGAGGGTGTTATTATTCTTATTTTTCAGATGAGGTTAATTGATACCCCCAAGGCTTCTCCTATAGTAATAGGTATGTAGCTATGCTTAACATCAAAGGCATGTCTAACCCCAAAGCTGACTAACGCCACTGGCCACTCTACTGCCTGCCTGAAGAAGGAAGCAAGGAAGCCTGGAAAACAGTAAAAGTTGCACCCTTGAGTCTGGTTATTTATAAATGCAACTGCTATTAATAGTTTAAAGAATTGTCCAACTCTTCTTTCTTGGTGATCCAGTGTTGACCTGACCAAATTTTCATGATGCAAGGTATATAAGGAGTCAGATGCCACCCAAAGTAAGTAAGCACTGTTAGAGCACATAAATTCCTAAAATAAGTTGGTCACCACTGCCTCTGGAGCTTCCAACCCACATAAAAGTTTAAAAATTGTGCCACATTGGAAAGGTACCTGGAATTAATTTGGTATCTCACAAATACCACATTTACAATATCCATATGTTTAATGTCCACACAAGGACAGGAAGTGAGTGTGCATAACACCTATCATATAGGAAGTTCTCAAGAAATATTTGTGCCATGTCTTCATGGAACATCATTGTAATAAAAATAAGATATTATTCCTGCTCTTTGTAAGCTCATACTCTAGCAGAAGAGAAATATACACAAATATTGTAATCTTCCCTGCATTATTGCTTTGAATCAAAAGAGAATTAAAGGTGCTGTGGCTGTTCAGAGAAGAAAAGACTTTAGCTGCAGGCACATCATTATAGAGGACTTAGCATCAAAGCTGGCTCTTGGAAGGAACATGAGTAGAATTCGGTAGATGGAAGTGTTGAAGGAAGGGCATCTCGGGCAAAGAAGACATGACGAGCAAAAACAGGGAGAAGGGGAAAGGTGGATCATCTTCATAGACTAGAAGCTTCTTGGTTTGACTGGAGCATTGGCAAGAGAGGGGGAATACTGGAAGGCAAAGCTAGAAAAGGGGGTTAGGAAAAAGCATGACTTGAGTCATCACAGAGAGATTTTGATATAAAAACTAAGAAGGGGAAATTTATTTTCAAACAGAAAATATTTCAAAGTTTTTCATTTCCTCCAAAATTCAGAATTATTTTCCATTCAAAAGGAGGTTGACAGGAAAAATGAAGTTGAATTGTAATAAAGCAGAAAAATTATAGTTGTAAGGTAGAGTAAATGATGTAACCACATAATCACCTGTGAAGTTATTGAATTTGTCATTTTTTAGATGGGTGGATTTATGTCAAGGTTAACATATCATATCTCAGGGGGTACTACAACCTCATGAGGTAAGAACTGAATCTGTTTTTTTTCTCATCATTGAATTCCTAAAACCTAGCACAGTGCCTGGTATATGGCAGATGCTCAATATATGTTTCAAAAAGAAATGAATGATGTACAACTGTCCTTCATAGTCATAAAAATGAACACCTTTTAACTTATTTCTTGGTTTGGGTACATATATGTCGGCTATTCGAAAGCTAACTAGGAAATTCACAAATAAAAGTGTTATTTAAAAACACACACAAAAAATAAACTTTAGTTAGGGTAAGATCCTTACCTTGATTTTAGAGTTGATTCATAAAAGATTCAAAAAAACCTGACTTTTTATTTTAAAATCAGAATTTAGCCATATTTGAGAGGTCCATGTAGTTCATTATTTCTGATGGCTACAAATAACACAGACGGAATCCTATGCTTAAATCAAAATAACGATTATCCACCTCTAATTGTTCATCCCCCACCGTCATCGCCTACTCCTGTCTGACCTACTCTGCTCTAGGATCATCTTCCTGAAGTTCAAGTATGATCCTGTTTTTAGCAGTTTGTAAGCCCAGATTGATGGATCATTTGAAATTTAAATATTTGCAAAATCTTACAAGCAATATCTTAGCAAGCATATTACAGCCACATAAGGTAAATTATGGCCTGCAGTTGGGAGGGTTTTCGTGGATATTCCTGTCTGTCTAGGCTCATCTTCAAGGTCTGGTTGGAGGGAAATTATTCCCTGCATTTCCTAATCACTGAAGCTAAAGCAGCATTTCCTCACCAAGTAGGCAAAGGATAATCTTTAGAGACACTCTTGCCTCAGAGTAAGATGATGAAACCTCCAGATGGTGTCTTGTTGGTTCCATATGTCACAGAAAACTATGCAGTGTCAATCGGTAATGAAACTGAAGCATGATTATGGTCCAGAGAGGTGCAACTTCCACAATAAATACAGGATTTTCTTTTCTTTTCTGTCATTAGCCTGTTTTTATTAATTTTAAGTAATTATTATTTATGTAAGGCAACATTTCTTGGTGGTAGTGATTACGGTGGTGGTGGAATGTCATCCTGCAGCACTGCAAACAACAACTCGCTCCTGAGGTTATTACAGTGGCTCTAGCTGAGCAGCATGGTTTCCAAAAGTGGAGGTGGAAATTAAATGGCATTTACATAGCAGAGCTGTAGGGATAATTAGTAATTCAACACACAACCGTTCAGGGCAAGGTCAACAGAAGGAGTCACATAAGTATCATATGATAATTGTTTAATGGCTGTGTGAAATGAGTGGGTGGTCTAGGCTGAGCTCTGGTCAGGTACTGGTTCCCACACTCCCCGGCTCAGGAGAGGGTCTAGAGTTCAACTGCACACAAAGAGTCATACACACAGCTCTTGCTGGGTAGAGTTAGCCGGGAAAGCTGCCATTAGGCCAGAGGCTGGAGCTCCTTCTACATAAATAAAGTCATTCAATGAAGCTGCAAATGTATGACATTTTAAGTGCACTGACCTAACTAAATCATACCAGTTGGTAAAATTTTTCAACTTGAATAGTTTTTCCATTTCTTTGCCACAATATTGTGAAAAGGACTGGGCAGAGTCATGCTAATCCTGGGGAAAACGAGATATTTGGATAAAAGGAGGACAGGGCGATTTCATGCTGATGTGTTACTAGCAAGAAAAATAAAAAATGGCCTTCCATTCGTAAGAGATGCTTCAGAGTGGCCTGACACCCTGGGTATTCACCAGTCTATCAGGTGGCGCTGGCCGTCTCTAGTTAGGAAGTTTTCATCCCTCTCTCGTCCCCACTAGATTCGTGAGAGTATCCATTTTTTATTTTACCAACCCTTTCTTTGACAAAGTAGATTACTCTTCTGGGGCAAACAAATTAAACAAGCAAAGAAGAACAAAAAATTATGTCATGTTATACTAAGATTTGCTAACAACGTATTTCAACACTAATGTTTTGTAGATATTTAACTCAACAGACATTTGTCACAGGCCTACTGTGTGCTATTCTGGAAACCATTAACCCTACATCCCAGGTTCCATCTAAAGAGAACCCAAGCATAGGTCAACACACAGATCTATTTCAAATTCTTTAGAACAGGAGTCAGTAAAGTTTTCTTGTGAAAGGTTAAATAGTAAACACTGTTGGTTTCATGAGTCATATGTTAACTCAGTCACAGCTGCACATTTCTCAGTAGTGTGACATTGTAGTGTGAAAGCAGCCTTGGACAATACATCACTGAATGAGTGTGGCTGTCTTCCAGTAAAACTTTATTTTAAAAGTTGGCAGCAGGCCTGTGGGCTGTAATTTACCTACTCTTGACCTAGAACATAAAAAGTCACCTGAGGCTAGGTGCGGTGACTCACGCCTGAAATTCTAGCACTTTGAGAGGCCAAGGCAGGAGGATCAGTTGAGGCCAGGGGTTCAAGACCAGCCTGGGCAACATAGTAAGACCTCATCTCTACAAAAAATTAAAAAATTATCCAGGTGTGATGGTGCATGCCTGTAATCCTAGCTACTCAGGAGGCTAAGGCAAGAGGATCACTTGAGACAGGACTTCAGTGAGCTATGATTGTGCCACTGGGCTCTAGCCTGGGGAGCTGAGCAAGAACCTGTCTCAAAAAAAAAAAAAAAGTCACCTGAAAAGCAAACTGAGAGAGTCTCGAAAGAATGGAAGGAAGAGCCAAAGTTTGTTGACTATTTTTCAAACTGTGATCTAATTTTTCCCAGTCACGGAGACATGAATTAATCCCCTTAGCTAGATGGAGAAGCAGCTTCCCCATCAGAGTATTTTATTAATTCATGATTTATGCTTCATCTAATTTCAAAAAGAATCTGCAGTAGCTGTCACTGGGAATACACACATAAAGGTTTACTTACACGGTGTGATTGAAGAGATTTCCCCAAGCAAGGCAATTCTAGGTAGAATTACATGTCATTAATGAGAAATTCATTTGAAATGACAATTTGCCTTCCTTTAACACTTAGTTAAGATGGGCTATGCCAAGCTTGAGCAGACAAAAATAGAAAGAAGAGAGAGCTCCTCAGGAAATGTCCAAAGCAGATCAAAATCCAGAAGAGGAGACACTTTTGGGGATGGGGTATGAGCTAAATTTAGATTCAGTGTCAAATCATAGCATTATCCATCAATAAATGAGAGAGCATGGAAGCACAAACATTTTCTGAGAAGTTACTATTGCCAAACGTGGTATTAAGACCTTTAAAATGGGTTATGCATTTAGTCTTTTCCCTTTTTATTTCCTGCAGAGATAGTTATTCTTTTTAAATATATTTTATGGCATATAGTTGAGGTTTACAACATATTATAAGATACATATAGACAACAAAATGGTTACTATAGTGAAGCATGCTCTTGTTCTCCGCTCATTGTTGAATTGCATTGTGATCAATATGACCTTTTAAAATACCCAGTACTATGATTGGTATATAGTTCTTCATGTTGGAGATCACTGGGCCACCAGAAATCAAAGAATATGCCAAAAACTATATCCCCTCCTTCCTCAGTTAACTGGGGCTCGCTTCCAAATATTCCATAATTCTCATGCATTTAGCTACAAATCAAGCTGGATCGTGTAATAATAATAAGAATAGCTAACATATAATGAGTACTAAGTATGTTGCAGAAAGTGACATCGTTTCATAATCCCTTGATAATCCTATGAGGTGGGTACTATCATATCTCCATTTTATGAAACCTGTCTCTCACTAAGAGAATAATTTGCTCTGGGTCACCAAACAAGTAAGTAGCTAAGCTGGGATTCAAACCCACGAGGTTCATAAATTGTTTATCAATTGTTTAGAGAAAAATTAAGTGGATACTTTCCTACTTATCAAAGACAAGACTTCCAATGAGGTAAGTACCTTCTTTCCTATAACCATCCAAGCAGACTTTTGAGCTCCAGAAAAGGAGTCTATGGAAGAAAAATCAGCTCTTTGTCTCCAGCCTACTCACTCTTCCTGCTATCTCAATGGCCCCTACAGAAATTGGGAGCCAAAAGTAGTTAAAAAAAAAAAGGAGAAAGGAGAGAGGAAAGAGGTCAAACACTTTTGAAGGAGAAACAGGAATAGCTTATTAAAATCCTCTTAAAATTTTTCTTTGGATAATTTAAATTTATATATGCCTTGATCTAAACACACTCACAACTAAAATCCAAATACTGTACTTGCCAGAATCTTTTACTGGCATAGAGATAGGATTTGTGCAAAATATAAAAGAAAGTGAATTTCCCAACAGCCAGCTACCCATAGCACCCTATGGTGGGCCTTTCAATATCAGAAACTTAGGAATTCATGACTTTTTTCTGAATTTTAGAAAGCCCCACATTCTGCATTCTCCTAAGGCTATGAGTTAAATGACAAACTGTGCATTTTATTTCCAAGTGGGAACAATCTAGTTTCTCTGACATTGTCACACATACATTGTTCTTTTAAATCCCTTTGCCTATATGGAATCAAGATACGATTTTTAAGCAACAAAGACTGTCATTGTATTAGCAGCACAATGAGTCACCCTATCACTTATATCCTGAATAAATGTGAGATGCATCTGTTGAAATGGAATCCGTGGGCTCCCTTTAATGGGCCAAATGTCTCCAAGGACAGAAGAGTGGGAGGAAGCGATCCAGCTGCTCAGACTGCAAATCTTTTGTTCTTGAAAGAAAAATCAGGAAAGCATCATGAAAAAAGTAAATGTACACACTTTACCTTGGGAAGAGATTAACAAAGCTTAGTTAGAACTCTGATCATTTGGCTGCTTGCATTTCTATTCATTCCTCGCAGGAGGTCTGGCAAGAATGAATTTTCCTCCCTGGTGTGTTCCTCAAATTACGATTTTCAAACTTTCTCGAGGCCACTTTAGGGAGGCAAAAGATCATATAATCTACCTGCCCTATTGCTACCTACTTCCGCTGCTACTGCAAAAAAACAAAAACAATGTCACGAAATGAATGATAAGAAGAGTGTGGTTGCTGTTGTTGACAAGACATCAAGACAAGAGAAGAGCAAAATGTTCCTTAGTGTCAAAAACAGAAATATAGCATAAACATTACTGTACAAAGTGGGGGCATTTCAGCAAATTAAAAGTGCTCAGGGCATATCTAAATGGCCTTGGGTGATCTGCAAATGCCCTTGGGCCAGGGCAAGGCTACTTTGTAAGAGGAAAGAAAACTTTGCTCTTGAGAGAAAGTTGGCCTCAGGGTTGGGAGAGAGGGTGCTGTAGAATGGAAAAAAGTTCACGGTCGAGAGTTAAAATGGATCTTGTGCAATAATTGCTCCCA
The DNA here is from genome assembly GCF_000956105.1 of Propithecus coquereli. Taxonomy (NCBI): domain Eukaryota; kingdom Metazoa; phylum Chordata; class Mammalia; order Primates; family Indriidae; genus Propithecus; species Propithecus coquereli. The sequence goes on from NW_012149175.1 coordinate 1,311,603, forward strand.
GTCCCCTGGGGTTGACCCCTTCTTCTTGTCATTCTCACTGTCCCCCAGCCTCACCGATGTAGGGTAAGAGGGGTACAATCCAGAAACTTTGGGAAGACCCCCAGCCTTCCCATGCATGCCCTGAAGACCAGTTACCTCAAAGCTCAAAGGACACATTAGAAAAGCTATTCCTTACAGATCACTCACCTTCTCACTCTCTAAGAAGAGTGCAGAAGAGAACCAAGAGGGTCTGGGCTGAATTTTTGTCAATTCTGCCAAAGGCAGTAAGAAGAAAGATCTCAAGCCTGATGGGGAAAGGAAGTGGCAGGGCTGGCACTGAGAATGCCAGAATAACTCTGACAGACGTCATGGCAAGTGATGGACGTGCGCGGAGGTGCATACTTTGGGGCTAGCAGCAGAGCAGAAATGCCAGGTGAGCTGAGCAGCATGGAGTGGAGACAGATGAGAGCAGGCAAGGGAATAAGGCAAACTCTGAGTACACAGAAGAAGAAATCTGAGGCACTTCACTCGGCTGAGTAAAAACAAGATGGAAAAGTGTATAATGGATCCCTTAGATACTGAGCTGTTGAAATTAGCCCCTGAGTGACTGGGAACTTTGGGGGAGTTTTGTTAACAGGAGGAAGGTCATTGCCATTAGCACATAATAAATGTGTGTCGGCATTTGTTTTGGTCCAGGCGTTGTACTGAACCCCTTTCCTGCATCATCTCTTCCATCCCCATGATGTTTCCGTGCAGTAGACACTGTGCTTCCCTAGAGTGGTATGGCTGTTTACAGACAAGGAAAGGGAGTGCCTTGGAAGGTTGCACATCTTGCCCAGGATCACACAGCTGGCCCTTGGCAAAGTGAGGACTGGTCCTGGGTTTGTCTCACTCTGAAACTGGACTCTTAACAGTGCTGAAGTACTCCCAGCAGCCCTGCCCTGGCTCTCTCCTTAGGGTTCTCACGTACAGTCATATTTATTCATCAACTCACTCATGCAACAAAGACTGTGAGGACCCACTATGTGTCAGTCCCAGTGCTTTGCATTGGGAAAACATTTATGGACAAAAAAAACAGCACGGTCTCAGCTCTTTTGGAGCTTTCAGTGTAGTAGAGGTGACAGGAGTTAATCCAATGATTGTACAAATAAATGTGAAATTACAACTCTGATAAATACTATGCAGGATTTGAAAGCAGATAATAGGGGTGTTTGCTAAGTCTGAGGGTTCTCTACAAAATAGTCCAGTGAGTTGACAATAGAACAATGAGTAGAAAATAACTAGGTGAAGGGTAGTGTTGAGAATTGCGTTTCATCTTGCACTAAAGCCTGTGGGTGGGGCAGAGAAAAAGGACTTGGAGGAAATAATAAAAAGGGAAGGGGTCATTATTGAGGTTACGAAAAGAGAGAGATGTAGGGTCTAAAAAGGATTAAAAAAATAGGAGAGTCTTGCATGTGTGTGAATATTGATAGTCAGGATTCAGTAATAACAGCCAGTACATATCCTATTGGTCATATATTCCTTATACAAATATATGCATATGCTTTACATATATTTACTCATTTAATCTTCTCTGTAAGCTTTTGGGAAATAGGTATTCTTATTATCCTCATTTTACAGATAAAGAAATAGAAGCACAGAGTTTAAGTAACTTGCCCAGCTCCATGGTCATTGATCTCAACCAATGTAAAATCATGCTGCCTCTATCTCTTTCAGAAAAGGGGATAAATATGAATATATTAGAGACAGTATAAGCATAGGCAAAGGTGGTAGTTCGTAAATACTAGTCTACATGAGAATCAGCAAGTGTGCTCATTAAAATTCACATTCCCATGCACTACCCACACCCTGGCTTTCTGAACCAATAGTTCTAGCCTTTTTCAACACATGGTCCAGGTGATTCTGATGCAGGTGCTCCAGGGACAAAACTTTGAGAACACTGCTTTGCTCTAACAACTGCAGAGGAGGGGAGCATGGGTGCAGACGTAGACAAGTTGCTATGTTTGGTAGGGGCAGTTGGAGGAGTTTCCTTCTAAAGGGCTTCTGTTTGTTCTACGAAATACAATATAGTGCACAGGAATATTAAAACACAAATCTGGGTGTCATCTGAAAGACTCTCATCAACCATGAAAGGATTGAGAACAAATCCCTGGCATGGAGAGCCACTGTCCCAGTGGATTACTACATTACTTGTCTACTCTCGTGTCAGGAGTGGCTAAAGAAGGCTCTATGCCTGTTCCCCAAGAAATTGCAGGAAGGCGTGTATATACTACCAGAGTGGCTGAGGAAAGACTAGATGAAGTGTGGAGATAAACTAAGTTAGCCAAGGGCACTGCAGGCTAAAAGCCCTGTAAGAGGGAACCAGTAAGACCCAGAAGAGGAAAAGATGTATTTATGGCTGCAAGGGAAGTACGCGGGAGACTTGGTTTATTTACAGTGTCCTTGTGTCTGCAATGGGCATTGTTTAAAACTTCTTTTAGCCCACAATTATTTCCCAGAACTTCCTACCGGGCCTCCCAGAACATTGAGATTTACATCTGAAAAATCAGTGTGCGACGGGGAACATCTGTGGTCTTCCACTGACACAGCTAATGGCCTTTCCTCGACTCTTACATCACCAGGGACCACAAGCCAACACACGCTGCGGACATGTAACCAGCTGTAGGGAAAACATTCATTATCAGGGAGAGTTGTCCAACTCCCAAATATTCAGCTGTGCAGGAAAAATAAAATTCTACTTAATGCAAATATCAAAAGTTGACTTTTTCTAGCCTTTCATGGGTCATTCTCATTGCCAATTTCAGTTACCCCTAAGTGGCAAATCTACAACTGGAATCAGATTTGAAGTTCCAGCAACTTTCAACTATCTGTGCATCCAGCAATGTGTAATCCACGTAAAACCCAAATGCTGAATTTAGCTAACAACTTCCACTGCCTCCTCCTCCTCACCCTGAATAACTTTTCTTTTACTAGAAGATACTTTCCTGGAGCTGAACCTTGTCTCCCTTCAGCCTGCTACCATGAACTGAGATAGTCAACATTCAGGTGGAAAGAAGAAAAGTAAAGAAAGCGAACGAGTTGCGAAATGAGGCATCCCCACCTCCAACCAGGGGAAAATGTCCATGAACTCAGGCCAAGCCAAAGCTGCCATTCCCAGCCTCGTGGGCAGCCAGCCCACCCTTTCGGAAGTGCCTCAGACAGCGCTTTGTTGTGTGTCTCCAGCGAGGAAGCTTCCTGTAGGTTGTAGCGTCTCCTGCGATCATGAGACTAGCCGGAGCTCAGTCATCTGTTCCCCTCATCCTGTCAGAGGGAAGAGTCGGAGAATTCCCATTTAAACAACCTCGGCAGAGCTGGCAGAAAAACAGGAGGAAAAGGAAAACTACAGAAGAGTCCAAAGGGTTGTGGAAAATTTTTTTTGCAAACACACACACATATACGCAGTAAACATATGATACAGATATATGCATAATAAATAATATATATTATAAATACATATATGTATTAATACATATGCATATGTACATATCCGTATTTGTGTATATGTGTGTATGTACATGTGAGCATGGGTATATATGTGGGTATGTATGAATTTTATATATTTATTAATTTATATATTTGTTATTTCTGTGTTTATATAAGTATATAAAATATTGCCCCCCCTTCTCCCAACACATATTGACTCTGATTTCACAGTGCCTCAGAGCATAAGCAGGAGACTCAAAAGAATGAAAATTAAAAACACAAAGCAGGTTTCCAGCAGGATGGGTGGTTGTTGTGAAAACTTGACTTGCCAGGCCAGGATGCAAAGCTGCTCCAGCCCACAGTAGATGGGTGCCTGAGGCAAGGAGCTATTTGGCAACAGCTCCCAATATCCTTCCATCTCCCAACAACCCACGTTGTTCCCTTATTCTTCCTCCAAACAGGAAGAAACACTTCTGGTAAGACATCTGTTTTTGCTCCCAAAAACCCTCAGAACAGCCCGAACAGAGGAGGACCTGCCTGCTGGGTGGGGCCCAGGGTGGAGAGGGACACGCGGAGGGTCACTTGGGTGGCAGGGAGTTCCTTGCATGCCCAGGGGCACCTGGCCTATGAAGTTTGAAACATTTCATCCATGGCACATTTATTTCCATACACTTCGATGCTTCAAGACGTTAAGAGATATGATAAGATACACTTCTCTCCCCAAAGGAAAAGGAAAAGCCAAGGAAGAAGTTATAAAGGTTCACGTTTTCTTGTCATCACAAATAATCCCCTGATAATCAGAGCAGTTTATAGCAAAGCACAGTAGGTCTGCTGCTGAAAAGAGAAAGCTCTTTTCTTGCCTTTTTAAATGATAATAATGTTACTAATGGAAATGTGTTTGTGAAGTGCAAATCTCCTTAGATGACTGAAAAGTTTCTCTTTGTTAAATTGCAGAATGGCATTGCCTGTCCCAAAGCAAACATGACAAGCACACAGTGGTTTTTCTTCCAGCTGTTTTTGTTACTTTCTAACTCAGAGGAGCCCAACCTAGCTTCATCCTTACTGGTCGAACTATAGTCTGACGGTTGGAACATACATTTAACCAAAGGTAAAAATCACCAATGCAAATCACTGGTATTTAAGCAGTTCTAAATCAACAGGTGCTCCTATGGGATGGTATGCTAGAAGCTCAGTAGGACAAAACTGAAGCCAGCTCTGAAAATAGAGAACAGAAAGGTCCTTTGCTACTGGAATGCTCATCAATGCCTCTGACTAGCATTTGAGACTCTCCGCCATCTGCTTCCGTCTGCCTTTCTAGGCATCACACCCGTTTCTTCAAATCAGGTACTCGTCTCAAGTCATGTCAGGCTGCTTGCCTCATTATTCAGCATGCACGTATTGCCCCTGGCTTTTCTGGGCCTGTCTCCCTACCCTGACCATTGGGATTCTAACCAGCTGAAGAACCTGGCTCCTCGTGAACTTGAGAATTCAGACCACTGGGCTCTCTTTTCCCTAAATTCTACTATACTCCCTCTTGCATGCAATTAATTGGCCCTTCAAACTATTGTTCCCTAATTATCAGTACTAAACAAGTAATTGTTTTCCCAACTATACGTAAACAAATTTAAATGCACTGTGTGAGGTATGAAAAAAACAAAACATGCTAATGGATCAAGGAAGACCAGGGTAGGGGTGGCATTTGAGATGGGAGATCGGGAAAGACATCTAGAGGAGGGTATGTTTGAAATGAACAAAGGCAGCCAGCTGTACAAAGGGCTGAGAAGGGGGAATGTGGAGAATTCCAGACAGCAAGTGAAAGAGGCCTGAGAGGACACTAGCTGGTGTTTCAGGCACAAAAAGAAAGCAGGCTCAGGATGGAGAAGGTGAGGAGGAGGAGAGGCAGTGGGAGATGGTGCGGATCCCTGCGGGCTAGGTGAGGAGTTGGGTTTCACTTTAAGTGCAGTGGGAAACCTTTGGAGGACTTTAATCTAGAAAATGACATAAGCTAGTTTATGTTTTTAAAAGATCTCTCCATTTGCAGCACAGAGAAAAGACTGCAGGAAGCTAAGACCAAAGGCCTGAAGCTGACCTGTTGAGATTCCAGATGAAAGGTGAGAGAGACTCTCCTAGGGTGGTAGCCGTGAAGATGAGAAGAAGTGGTCGAATTTGGGACATATTCTGAAGGTAGCATCAACAATTTCTGATGATGGATTGAATACAGTTTATAAGGGAAAGAGAACCATCAAGAATAATGCCTGGATTTTTGACCTAAGCAACTGGATGCCACGTGGCCCCGATGGACGAATGTTTCTATTACATCCAGTCAATAAACATTATCGTTATCTCCCAGATATCAAATACTTTATATTGTGTATGTTTTAGCCATTATTTATAATTATTAGATAAGCCTGTAAGTATTTTGACCAGCATTTAACAGATCAGGAAAATGAACCCCAAGAACTGAGTTTGCCCAAAATCACACAGCTAAGCCAGTTGTCAAACCATGGCCAGTGAGACTCCAACATTTATTCTGTCTCCATTTAGTCACAACTCCCTCCACTTGTCCACTGACTGCTAGATGTGCATTAGCACTGAAGTTTGTCCATCCTTTGTGTAGGCGTGCAAGACACTGGACAGAAGGGGACCAGAAGTGAACTTCACTCCTCTCTGGATAATGGATTACATAGATTATTTTTTTCTGTACACATTTTTGGGAAGTATTTTTTGTTAGGTTATTGGGCTCTCTGTTTTGTTTTGTTTTCTACAAGGAAAACTGAGGAATCTAAAGCCAGGTCTAGAGACAATCTGTGTTCTAATTGCAACCCTATACCATAATTGTGTATCCTTCAGCAAGTTTCTTAGCTGCTAAGAGTATCAGTTTCCTTTTCTATAATGTGCATGTAATAATATTTATCTTGGAGTATGAAGATGAAACAAGAAATGTAGGAAGCATTTAACATAATGTCTGGCAAGTAGAAACCTCTCAATAAATAAATGGTACCTATTTTAATGGTAGCTTCTAAGAGTGAACACCAGGACACAAACAATTAATTATTCAAGTCAGTATTTTATTTTCTGTAATTTATTTCTATCTCACTAGGTGAGGCAAGTCAAACAAAAGAGAAAGTGACTCACTTAATAGTCTAGATAAATTAGAGTCCAGACAAGAATTCTCATTTCCCAATTGCCTGAACACATCCACTAAATCACCCCATCTATCGGATATCATGTGTTTTTTAAACTGCTACCCAATTGATGGCTCCTGGATTCCGTAGGCATCCAAACCACAACTGCTACAGGCCAGCCATTCAAATGAATAAACTAGAAAGTTATGTAATCACACTCAGAAGACTCCTAAATCAAATTTCTACTAAGAATACACATTACTGGAAAATCTATTGCTAGTAGGAAAATTGTCAGTGTGGCCTTAAGAGCTATTTTCATTTGAGAAATCTATAATCTATTTCTAATCTACTCTCTCAAGTCACATGACATAAGGAATTCTGAAATTTGCAACACAGATCTTACCCCCTTAAGGCTAAAATGATTCCCTCAAGGTAACTGCTAGAATGGGAAGCAGCTCTGATTGCCAATTGATTATTAAAATCACCTGAAGAGTTTAGGAAACAGTATTCATTTCGCCATCCCCAAATCCTCAGAGATTCTGATCCAGTAGGTCTAGGGTAGGGTCTAGGAACAAATATTTTTAAAAAGCTATTCATTATCAACCAGGGAAATGCAAATCAAAGTCATAATGAGATACGGCATCACACCCATTAACATAGCTATGATGAAAACTGCAAGTGTTGGTGAGGATGCGGAGAAATTTAGATTCTCATACACTGTTAACGGGAATGTAAAATGGTACAGCAGCTTTGGAAAACAATCTGTCAGTTCCTTGAGAGGTTAAACAGAGAGTTTCACCTGATCCAAGTATCATACACAAGAAAAGTAAAAACATATATCCAGGCAAAATCTTGTTTACAAATATTCATAGTAACATTATTCATAATGGCTGAAAAGTGGAAACAACCCGAATGTCCATCAACCAATGAATGGATAAATAAAATGTGTTCTATACATACAATAAAATAGTATTTGCCCATAAAAAGTAACAAAGTACTGATACAGGCTGCAAAATGGATAAATCTTGAAAACTGTGCTAAGTGGGAAAAAAAAAACCAGTCAAAACACATATTGTACAATTTTATTCACATGAAATGACTAGATTGGGCAAATCTATGGAGACAGAAAGTAGATTAGTGGTTACCTAAACTTGATGGTGGGGAGGGAGAGGGAGAGAGGTTGGAGGAAAGGCCAAAATGTCCTACTAATGGATACAAGGGCTTTTCGAGGGGGTGAGTAAAACATTATGAAACTGGTTGTGGTCCTGGTTGCACAACTCAGTGAATGTACTAAAGCCATTGATTGAATTCTACAATTTAAATGAATACATTGAATGGTATATGAATTATATCTCATTAAAGCTGTTATATTACAAAAAACAAAAGCTACCCAGGTGATTGTGACATGCAGACAAGTTTAAAAACCACTGTTCCACTGTTTTAATTAAGTCCTTGCTACTCAAAGTATGGCCCACGAGCCAGCTGTATCAACATCATCTGGAATCTTCTTAGAAATACAGAATCTCAGTGTGGAGGTGGAAGAGATTCTACAGTTGAACAAGAACCCAGGGTGACCAGTCTACACATTAAAGTGTGCTCTAAGGTACTATTTAGAATGTTCTTGGAACATACCTACTCAATCCCAAATAATCAGACCAAAAACTTTGACCTTCTTAATGCCTAAACTGGATGAGCATGCTGGCTAGCATCAAAAGTTCACTCAACTGTAGGAAAATTCATGAAAACAGTCTTGAGGAAAGTCCCAAAGAGAAGACCTTCATAAATAAACCTCCTTAGTATGCAATAGGAGTTTTCAGCAGTGTTGCTAGAATGCAAAAGTGTTTCTGACTTTAGTGGAGAAGAGAATTATGTTAACCCAATTGTCAATCAGAACAGAGGTAGAGAGGTATATATATTAGAGTTTGGAGAGGGGTGAACATTTTCATAGTCTGACATGTAGCTTCTCTTATTTTTTGATTGCCTTTAGTTATATTAATGAGTTTTTACACTGACACAAAAAAACTGTGACTTTTCTTCTACAATCTATGTTTTATCATATCTCCAACAGTTATGGTGCTTTTTTAAAGATTTAACTCTGCATCACTGAGATGTTACATTGGCCCCTAGGAGCTATGTTTTTAAGTAGACAGGCACAGTCTGTTAACTTGGCATTCCAATTAACAATTTAGGGTCAACTTACCTCAAGCAAGCCATCACACAGACACACAAAATTTTTAAAGCCACAGAACGTTACAATAAGGGAACTTTTTATGTTCTTATTCTATCCCCAGTGGCTGTGTTGTACAGAGGTTATTAGACAAACAGTTGATGGTCCAACTTAGTCTGACTCTCAGAAATGCCCTTTAATAGTTGCATGAGTCTGTGCAAGCTATTTAGGCAGTTTAAGCCTCCATGTTCTTATTTCTAAATTGATATAATAGCTTCAGAAAATTGTTGTAAGGAAAAGATGGCATAATGCGCATAAATTCTTAATACACCTCTTAAAACATAATAAGCTGTCAATATGGTTAGCTATTATAATTATCAAGATTCTAAAATTGGGATATCAGCAGTGTTTGACAGCATATTTGCTTTTAAAACATTTTATAATCTGACTACAATTTAGTTTGAAAAGGATCAATATATTTACAGTGAAAATTAACAATCTATAAGGCTAAATGGATTCAGTTATAGTGCAATAGGGCATCAGGTGCAACGTCTGAAAGCCTAAGTTAAAAACCTTTGCCAGGAAAGAGACTAGCTGGCTGTGTCAATCAGACAAGATATTTATCAATAAAAGTGGTTGTTATGGGTTGAATTGTGAACCTTCAAAATTGATAGAGTGAAATCCTAATCTCCAATACCCCAGCGGCCTCAACTGGAAATAGAGTTGTTGCAGATTTAAATAGTTAGGTTAAGCCAAGGTCATACTGGGGTAGGGTAGGCCCGTAATACAAAATGACTGGTGTTCTTATAAAAAGGGGAAATTGGGATACAGACCGACACACAGGGAGAATGCCAAGTGAAGATGAAGGTAGAGATCAGGGTGATGACAAGGAATGCCAAAGATGGCTTGCAAACTGCCAGAAGCTAGGTGAGATGAACAGAATGGATTCTGTCTCACAGCTCTCAGAAGGAACCAACCCTGATAACACCTTGATCTTGGACTTCTAACCTGAAGAACTGTAAGACAATAAAATTCTGTTGTTTAAGCCGATTTGTGGTACTGTGTTATAGTATTCCTAGTAAACTTATACAGTGCCAAATGAGTGGCTTGGTAATAAATAATGCAAGCCAATGGTTCTATATCTTTAGCATGATTTCAAATCTCCTGGAGGGCTTCTTAAAACACAGATAGCTACCTCCTCACTAGAGTTTTAATTCAGTATATCTGGGGTGGGGTTGGAGAATATGTACTTTTCATAAGTTTCTAGGTGATTGATGCTCAAGTTGCTATTCTGGGTACATTTTGAAAACCTCTGGTGTAGGTCTTCAGAGAAAGATTCTCCAATCCCTGGGTGTTGGAGAATGAAGGTTAAGAATCTGTCAGCAGCAGGAAAACACAGGTATAAAATCCCACCTTCTCAGAAAGTCTCCAAGTCTCCTCACCTTAACTTTCCCTCCCCATATCATTCCTATAACAAATTGAGGAAACTAGTATATGTTTAATAAATGGACAATATTGTTTTCAACCATATTAATGGATTCAGCCATATCTAATCAATCAGGACTGGAAACTGCTACCAGGTTCTTGAAAAAGAATTTCCTAACAAACTCTTAAACTAAAGTTTAATACTTCTGGGTGCATCAAAATTACCTAGGAGAGCCAGAACCCACCTTAGACATACTGAAGAATTTCTAGCAGTGAGGTCAAAGCAACTGAATTTTTCATTGGCTCTTCAGATAATTGATGGACATCAAAGTTTAAAAAATCCCATTATACACTCAACTTTTTTTCTCATATGTGCACAATAAACTCATCTTTGTATCGACATGGAGCTCTGAGGCAATAAATTATAATGAAATGGATGTAAGCTTTGGACTCAGTCTGACATGGATTCATATCCTACCTCTGCCCATAAATAGCTGAACGATTTTAGATAAGTTACACAGGATCTCTGAGTCTGTTTACTCATCTTTCAAATGGGGAGAGCCATACTCTTTAATTAGTTGAGATTAAACACTAACAAATATAAATGCTTTTCACAAAAATTATTTATTAGAAATAAAAGATATCCGTAATGTTCCTAGGAACTGTATCAATGATCATTACCTCTTAACATAGTATCAATAAGCAACAATGGAATCTCTTACTATATTTACCAAGGTCCACATATACAGCATATAGTAGGCACTTAATAAACATTTCCTTATTTAGATAAAATAATACCTTATAGCACAGGTGTTAAGAACTCCGAATTTGGAACCAGATCATCTGGGTTCAAATCGTGGCTTTACTACTTAATTTCTCTATGACTCAGTTTCCTCATTGATAGCGGAATGTGATAAGCATTACAGTAAAAGAGATGCTGGATGTATTAAATGAGTTAGCATGTGTGATGTACTTAAAGTGTAATGTGTTCAAAAGTAAGGGCTCGCTTTATTATTATTAATATTATTATTAAGCATGTATGTAAGGGGATGCTAATAAGAGATTGGTGGTGAGAAACAGGTAAAGCTTTTTAGGGAAAAGTGAGTTTTGAGCTGTTCTCATGAAGAGAAATAAAATTCAACTGGTGTATTATCACAGGCTAGAAATTTCCAAGGTCGTTACAGTAACCACACACGAAAAGACAGGAGGAAATTAAGTCCACTAAAGAGTCTAATTACATACATAAACAATCACCACTGGTACCTTGTGCCACACACCTGCATTTTATAATAAAATGATGGTGATCCAAGGGCAAGAGAGACAAAGTTGTCTTTTATAAGCAGGTAATCACCATATTTTCACTATTGATTTGGATATAAACTGAGTCTAGGTGACAGATGAATATTCACAAGTTTCCTTAATATCCAGGTTCTTTAACCACAGCAGAGCCCTGGTTTAATACTTTTCATCACACTATGGTTTGGGAAATACTCTAAATTCCCCCAAATATTGGGGCATATCTGAATTTGCCTGGATTAAATAAGAAAATATATGGGAAACACCTAGTGGTGTACCAGGCACATGAAGAATATTCAATAAAAGTTAATAGATCCTGAAAAAACCATACAACAGAGAAAACTCCTATGGTAAGAGCCAAGCAATATAACATTAGAAAAGGAGCTCCAGGTGTAAAAGAACGGTGTAGAATATCAGAACATCTATTGGATGTTGGGAAGGGGGAGGGCAGCGGGAGGACGGGGGAGGAGGGAGGAGGGGAGGGGTATCTGTATACACAAGGAGTGCAATGGGCACTACCCGAAGGAAGGACATATGTGAAACACGGACTGGGCGGGGGGAACCAAGGGCAACACACGTAACCTAAACATTTGTACCCCATAATATGCTGAAATAAAAAAATAAATAATAAAAAATAAAAAAAAAGTTCATACTGTTAAAAAAAAAAAAAAGAACGGTGTAGAGAAGGGAGTAGAAAGGAGGAGAGACCACATAGATTTTCCAGCTTTTCCGAGAACGCCCTCTGCAGGGAAGATCGTTTATGGAGGAATCCCAGATTTTGCTCAGTTTGTGCCTTTTACCCAGCAATTCTACAGTTCTGGGAGGGACTGACAAAAGCCACAGAGGACGCAAGCTCTGAGCCTCAGCTGAGTAAATGAACCATCTCAGAGAAGATTGGTAGGCATCTCTTTGCTCCCCAGCTACAAACAAAAACGGTATGAACCCAAAACTGATCAGAGGTGTACAAGGCTCTGCAGCCCAGTTGACCTGAATGTTTCTGGTTCTGTCATTTACTATCTGTGATCTTGAGCAACTTAACCTCTCAAAATCTCCATCTCTCTATCACTAAAGTGGAGATAATAATAACAGCTACCTCAAATCATGTTCATTCATTCAATGAATACTTTTTTGAGTGCTTTCTTTGTGCTGGGCAATGTTCAAAGCCCATCCTGGGAAAACAGCTGCAGATACACAAAATCTCTGCCCTCACGGAATTTATATTCCAGTTTCAGACACAGTGATAGAATGGCTTGCAAGGCAGCCTGGACCTGTTGCAGATTCTTCTCTTTTTCTGGGTCCACTCAAAACTAGCAGCTTTTGGGTCACTCTGCTGACATAGCACACTCAAATGCGGTATATATTGCCTCTAAAATCCAAAATGTCAAGTGTCACTTTTGGTTGTGGGAGTGAGCAGGTGCAACAACTTATCCTTTACCTCAGAAGGGCTATCTGAACATGCCTCAGTCCACTGGACACAGAAATTTCAATTAGACGGAAGGCCCCTGAATTTTTGTGGGATTTATTTCTCATCTCCAGCAGGCTAATGTCTTACCAACGTGGTTAGAGTAATTGCTATTTCATGCTCACCACGTCCAATCAGCATAATATCAACATAATGGACTAGTGTGATATCCTGTGGAACAGATTTAGACTGAATTGTTAGGTTGGGGGGAGTATTTGATAGATGTGCAAACAGTGCTTAATACAGTCCTATTTCAGAATTCGTCCTCAACAAGTGTTACCTATAATCCCACTCCAAATCAATCCCGTACATCAGGATGCTGGGCAGGGGTCAGCAGAGGTGGAGGACAGACAAACCGCTCTGGGGTTTCCTCTCCCTATTTACCATCATGTTGTTGTTTACAAAGATATGAATGAAACTCTGAGGCTACACCCCAATAAATATTTCTCAAATTAAAACACCACTTAATTACATCTCAGCAATTCTCCCTTGTGACTGCCCCATTAGGCTTAATGAATAATTCATTGACTTCCTGGGGTGCATTCTGCTGATCTGAAGTACAAGAAGAAATGATGTGTTGATTGATTTTGTAGCCTCCCTCCCCCACTTGGCAGCTGCTTGGCTGGGCAAGAGGTGCCTCAGGGCAAGCAAGCAGGGGAAGGTGTGGGTCACCCCCACCAGGGTAAGCCTAAACCTGGACCTGCCTCCCAATGCCCACCTCGCCCGGCACGGGAAGGTTGTGTGGAGGCCTCTGCCCTCCCCAGACAGGAGCAGCAGAATAGAAGTCGGGCTGCAGGAGGCGGGGACTTTTCTCAATAAATCGCATGCAAAGGGGCTGCCAGCCTGGGATCCACAGGCTGCTGCGACCGCCTCGACCCAGAGGGTCCAGCAGTCACAGGGGCAGCCAGGGAAGCCTCCCTCCTCTCTCCCAGCAGAGCTGTGTGTGTTGGGAGGGCAGGGGAGGAATGCTAAAAGAATTTTGTATCTTTCTGTGATTTTTTTTTTTATAGATCCCAGTGCATCACCTGTTCGGCAGCAGCACAAGTCAAACACATATGTCCCTCTGATTTATTCCTTTTTTACTGTTCCAATTAAAGGCCGAGAAATTGCTTTCACTGTGACTTCCTCCCCCGTTCTGGAAAGGAAGCCCCTAGAACTTGACTACAGGACTCCAAATGTACCGCAGATGGAGAAGAGGGCATGGACTCTGCCTCTCTTCACACGAGACCGTGTCTGCACCTCCATATTAAAGTCATAATAATAGCTATCATTTATACACAGAATTATTTCATCTAATACCCAGGAGATAAACACAATTATTATCACCATTTTACAGATGAGGACGCTGAGGTTTGCAGAAGTGAGTCAACTTGCTGGAGGCCACATAGCTAGAGAACAGTGAGGCTGGGACTGGAAATCTGATTCCAGAACCAGAACTCTCAAATTTCCATGTTCTCCCCACCCCACCCCACCCCATTCCTTTTTTTGCTTGGTATCTTCTCTGTTACATTCATTTCTTTTTAAATTTCAACCCAAGTCTGTGATTCGACCTTCGTGAATGACAAGCCCTGTGTCTGTTTTGCTCATTTTGGTGATAAGAATAATGAATGCATGAGAATCTGTAGGCTTG
>NW_012149175.1:1329058-1330879 GCF_000956105.1 Propithecus coquereli
AGAATGAGCTTCCTTACCTACTCTGTGCATAGACAATCCTGCTCCTAAATAGTTCACCAAAGGTGGCCAGTCCTCCTTCTGGGGCCAGCTGAGAAAATGTGAGGGAATTCATGCCAGAGCTGCAGCCAGAGTGGCCTCCAAGATCTGTTTTAAATTGAGATGCTTCGGCGTTTTGGCAATACTACATGCAAAGCACCGAGATGGTGACCAAGTGATTAATTCCACAAATTCAACTACGACTAATTTGTAATCAATGAACTAGTTCTTTAACTTGGGAGTTTGGGAAACATACAAGGTAATTTACTGAGAATTGACCTGAGATAATTTATTGTGATCCTTAAGTGTGTATGTTCACACACACACACACACACACACACACACACACACATTCACCTACAGAGTATGATGGCATTTGGTATATTTGTGAATGTGTTAATTTCCAGCAATTTCTATCATCATTTATCAGGAAGCAGTTTAGGCATTCTGAGCTTTTGTCTGGATGATAATTCAACAAAACAAAGCAACCAATTCTTGACTTCTGAATTTCAAAAAAATTTTGACACTCACAGCAGAGACAATAGTATAAGGGGAAAAAAATCAAGAAAGGAAAGAAAAAATTGAATAAAAAGTAAGAAGCTCTGATGCTGATCAGTATTTCTGAGAAAATGCTATGAAGCTCTCCCTTTTCCCCAGTCTAGGTCAGGGTAGTGAGAGGACAAAATGTTAAGGGAATTCACCCAGGTCATTTTGGGATTCTGAGAACAGAAGAGCATGTGCCTTATTTCCTAGGTAAAGTATGGGGCAGGGCAGGGCTACCCATTGTATGGGATAAGAACAGTGTAATATCATGGTGGCAACAGATATATAAGCAGAGGGACCTACAGGAGCTCTGCAGAGGCCCTGCACACCCCAGCAGCATGGCAAGCAGCCAAGAGCCACACAGATGTGGCTTTGGGTTGCAGGGCGATCCAAGAAACCCTGAAGCTGGGATAAGGGGCTGTTTTTGTCCATTTGTGTTGCTATAACAAAATACCACAGACTGGGCAATTTGTAAATAATAGAAATTTACTTCTCACAGTCTGGAGGCTGAACAGTCCAAGATCAAAGCACTGACAGTTTTGGTGCCTGGTGAGAGCTACTCTCTGCTTTCAAGATGATGCCTTTTTGCTACATCTTCCAGAGGGTATGAGCACTGCTTCCTCACATGGCACAAGGGACAGAAGCACAAGGACAGGCCAAGCTCACTCCCTCAAGCCCTTTTAAGGGCACTAATCCCATCCATGAGGGCAGAGCCCTCATGACCTAATCACACCCTAAAGGCTCCTTTTCTTAATACTGTTGCACTGGGGATGAAGTTTCTACATGAGTTTTGGAGGAGGTTTAAATATTCAAACTGTAGCAGGGGCATGGTAACTACTTCTTAATGCTTTGATATTATGTTTGGCCCCAAATGTAAATGTAAAATCAAGAAGAAAATAGGGACAATAAAAGAACATATTTTTACTGAGTTTACCTCAAATTTACCAAGTTTAAGTTGCCACCACTTGCTAAATGGGGGATTTAGTTCAAAATAAATTTAATTGTAGAAAACTAGAGAAATTAGTATTATTATGTAAGCTGCATTTTGCCTCGGTATTATACCTGATTTAAATAAGCTAAAGACTCCAACTGAGGGATTCTTCTCGATGAAAGGACTCCTTGGCCACAACCTGGGCCAACTCATTGGTGTCACTCTCTTTCCAATCCTAATGACCAGCCCCCACCACACTTGTAGAGAGCCCCTGGCTGACTGCACACTTACCAGCCTAGCTTCACAGTCAA
>NW_012149175.1:1342114-1353637 GCF_000956105.1 Propithecus coquereli
CAAGCAAGCAGGGGAAGGTGTGGGTCACCCCCACCAGGGTAAGCCTAAACCTGGACCTGCCTCCCAATGCCCACCTCGCCCGGCACGGGAAGGTTATGTGGAGGCCTCTGCCCTCCCCAGAAAGGAGCAGCAGAATAGAAGTCGGGCTGCAGGAGGCGGGGACTTTTCTCAATAAATCACATGCAAAGGGGCTGCCAGCCTGGGATCCCCAGAGGGTCCAGTAGTCACAGGGGCAGCCAGGGAAGCCTCCCTCCTCTCTCCCAGCGGAGCTGTGTGTGTTGGGAGGGCAGGGGAGGAATGCTAAAAGAATTTTGTATCTTTCTGTGATTTTTTTTTATAGATCCCAGTGCATCACCTGTTCGGCAGCAGCACAAGTCAAACACATATGTCCCTCTGATTTATTCCTTTTTTACTGTTCCCATTAAAGGCCGAGAAATTTCTTTCACTGTGACTTCCTCCCCCGTTCTGGAAAGGAAGCCCCTAGAACTTGACTACAGGACTCCAAATGTACCACAGATGGAGAAGAGGGCATGGACTCTGCCTCTCTTCACACAAGACCGTGTCTGCATCTCCATATTAAAGTCATAATAATAGCTATCATTTATACACAGAATTATTTCATCTAATACCCAGGAGATAAACACAATTATTATCACCATTCTACAGATGAGGACGCTGAGGTTTGCAGAAGTGAGTCAACTTGCTGGAAGCCACATAGCTAGAGAACAGTGAGGCTGGGACTGGAACCTAAGAAATCTGATTCCAGAACTAGAACTCTCAAATTTCCATGTTCTCCCCACCCCACCCCACCCCATTCCTTTTTTTGCTTGGTATCTTCTCTGTTACATTCATTTCTTTTTAAATTTCAACCCCAGTCTGTGATTCGACCTTCGTGAATGACAAGCCCTGTGTCTGTTTTGCTCATTTTGGTGATAAGAATAATGAATGCATGAGAATCTGTAGGCTTGGTTCTTTTACCTTTTTGAATTTTCTTTGTTTTTTGAAACTTTCCTTGGAGTTATTTGAAATACAGTAACACACAAAAAACAATATGGTCTAGATTGGCAAGAAACTCAGTAAAATCATATGCAAAAACTAGAGCATCCAGGCAATATATCCTGGAAGCTTCTGGACTTGAAGTCAGAATACCTAGGGTTTAGTACTGCCTCTGCTCCCTGCTGTCTGGGTTACCCCAGGTCACCCAGCATACTCTGAGCTTAGTTTCCTTGTCAATAAAATGGAGAAAGCTGTACTAGCTACCCAGCCAGCATGATTGGGAGGATTAAATATGGTGAGGTACGTGACATGCTCTTTGCTCTCTATTGGACTCTCTCTTCTGCCTCCTTTAATGGACGCTATGTAACCAAGGAAGGAAGTGTAACCAAGGAAGGGAAAAGGCAAGATAAAGCTGCTGCTAAGAAAAGAAGCAGAGTAGCTCTTAGGAAAAGCTACTATTTTTCCCTTCCTCTGGGAATCTCCTAGGAAGCACCGGCTATTCCCAGGACCAGCTCCAGTAACTCCCAGCTGGCCCTTCCCCCACCCTCAGCTCTCTTGAAGGGCCCAGCTAGAGGGGAAGGTCACATCCTAGTTACCACGGTTTCAGAAATCATCTCTAAATCAGAGCCCATCTCTCTCATTTCCTGGACACAGGCAGCCTACAAAATGAGCAACAGAAAATGCCCACCATGCATCTTTTCTGTGACATGAAAAGAAAGAAAATGTGCTCCCTGATTGTGGAAAAATAGCTAGATTGTGGGGTTCCCATGCCACCTCCCCCCCTCCTAAATCATGATCAGAAATGGAGGCATATGATGAAATCATGTCTTCATTGGTTAGTTTGTTGAAGGTATGTTGAAAAAAAAAAAGGAAAACAAAACAAAAAAGACACTCAAAACTTCTGGAAATGATTATAGCCAAAGAGGATGGATGACTTTCTCCTCCATTTGTCTCTGGGGAACAACTTTGACCTTTGTTTCTATTGCATTCCTTATTCCTTTTTGTTGCATTGTCCTGAAAATCAATACTGAGCAGCTAGCAGTCTTTCCCCTCCCATCCCACCAGCAGGAACAACTTGTGTGGCAACCCCCAGACGCATCTGTCTCCCCTCTCCCTGTCTCAGTCGCACTTCTCCCTCTCTGTGTATTTCATTCTTCTTGCTGTTGCAAATCTCCCCCATGTTATGATTGCACCGTTTCCTGGTGTGTCTCAAATAGGAAGACATTTCAAGACTTTGTCAGCACCCTTGATACCCACAGTAGGACTTTCCCAGGTCCTTTCTTTTTTGAACACGGATATCTTTTTAAATAGAAGAAGGAAGAGAAAGAAGGCAGACAAATTTGCCACGATAAACACAAACCAAAGCAGGACAGGGCAGGGTAGGGATGTGGGAGAGAAAGCCTAGGGCCACCTGTTTGGAATAGATTAGTAAGATTTAAACAAAAACATCCCCAAGCCTCCACTCAACCTCCAAGAAAAGGATGAATTTTCTGATTTCTTACTCCCATGCTTCATTCTGCAAACAGAGAAATAAAGAAAGGATGACTTGAAAGCAGACAGGGGCAAGATTATCTCAGAGCAAGATGGAGCACCAGGGCTCATGGGGTGGTCCATGCAGGACAGGAGGCAGCAGCTGCAGGAGCCTGCCTCTGCTGAAAAACTGCCTGATGACCCAGAACTAAAGATCTCATTTTACGGAGGGTGCCCAACCTTCCTGAGACAGGACATCCATCTACTCTTTCAGAATAGCAACCGTATCACAGTGATGGCACTTCCTGAGCTAAAAAGGCAAAAGAAAGAAGCTGACCAAAAACTGTTGTAAATTGGTAAATGCAGTTGTATAAATGCATCACACAATAAACCTTATATAAATACATTTACATGAAAATTAAATCATTTGATTAGAAAAATACAATTAAGATTGTCCTAGAAAAATCTGGAACATCTATGTGCTATACCTGTACCTGCAATTACAACTCCTTCCTTCAGGCATGTGCCTGTGTGCATGCACACACATGCACACACATGTGCACACACATGTGCACACACACACTTATACACACACACACACTGGCTGCTTTTAAAAAACCACTTATCTTGATAATTGATGTATTTTAATCATGTCCTCCTGGAGAACACTCTAATCCCTAAGAAAGTCCTTATTGGTGAAACTGTGCTGCCTGGCCGATGGGGAAGTGGCCATAGCAGGCAATGCTTATGCTGACATTTAGACAGATTGGTTTGGCCTTTAAATCCAACGGTATGGACCATGGTGTTAGGACACATTGTTGGCTGAAGTCTAAACTGATATAAATTATAGCACTTTGAGGCAGTTTGGTGATATTAAATGCTCATTCCTTTTGACCTAGAGATCCCATTTTTAGAATGTCTGAGGTTTTTTAATAATAGCACTCTGTTTTCACCTAAAACAACTTAAATGTCCATCAATAGGAGATTGGTTAAGTAATTTTTTATTCTAATATAAAACATGATTCAGATCCATATGTATTGACATGTAAAGAGATGTTCACAATATATAGTTTAAGGGGAAATGGAGCTTACAGACAATATGTGCAATTTGATTGAAATATATATATAAATAAATATATATACATACGTGTGTGTGTGTATGTGTGTGTGTGTGTGTGTATCTCACCCTGGTTAGGCATAGGAAAAAAATCTACAACAAAGTATTAGCAGAGGTGTATCTGGATGGTGTGATTATATCTAATACTCTTTTTACTCCAAATATTTATCTGAATTTTCTGATTATTTTTTGAATGAGAAAACATTACTCTATATTCAGAAAACGTCATAAAGCTATTTTAACCAAATCATACTAGAATGAGCTTCCTTACCTACTCTGTGCATAGACAATCCTGCTCCTAAATAGTTCACCAAAGGTGGCCAGTCCTCCTTCTGGGGCCAGCTGAGAAAATGTGAGGGAATTCATGCTAGAGCTGCAGCCAGAGTGGCCTCCAAGATCTGTTTTAAATTGAGATGCTTCAGCGTTTTGGCAATACTACATGCAAAGCACCGAGATGGTGACCAGGTGATTAATTCCACAAATTCAACTATGACTAATTTGTAATCAATGAACTAGTTCTTTAACTTGGGAGTTTGGGAAACATACAAGATAATTTACTGAGAATTGACCTGAGATAATTTATTGTGATCCTTAAGTGTGTATGTTCACACACACACACACACACACACACACACACATTCACCTACAGAGTATGATGGCATTTGGTATATTTGTGAATGTGTTAATTTCCAGCAATTTCTATCATCATTTATCAGGAAGCAGTTTAGGCATTCTGAGCTTTTGTCTGGATGATAATTCAACAAAACAAAGCAACCAATTCTTGACTTCTGAATTTCAAAAAAATTTTGACACTCACAGCAGAGACAATAGTATAAGGGGAAAAAAATCAAGAAAGGAAAGAAAAAATTGAATAAAAAGTAAGAAGCTCCGATGCTGATCAGTATTTCTGAGAAAATGCTATGAAGCTCTCCCTTTTCCCCAGTCTAGGTCAGGGTAGTGAGAGGACAAAATGTTAAGGGAATTCACCCAGGTCATTTTGGGATTCTGAGAACAGAAGAGCATGTGCCTTATTTCCTAGGTAAAGTATGGGGCAGGGCAGGGCTACCCATTGTATGGGATAAGAACAGTGTAATATCATGGTGGCAACAGATATATAAGCAGAGGGACCTACAGGAGCTCTGCAGAGGCCCTGCACACCCCAGCAGCATGGCAAGCAGCCAAGAGCCACACAGATGTGGCTTTGGGTTGCAGGGCGATCCAAGAAACCCTGAAGCTGGGATAAGGGGCTGTTTTTGTCCATTTGTGTTGCTATAACAAAATACCACAGACTGGGCAATTTGTAAATAATAGAAATTTACTTCTCACAGTCTGGAGTCTGAACAGTCCAAGATCAAAGCACTGACAGTTTTGGTGCCTGGTGAGAGCTACTCTCTGCTTTCAAGATGATGCCTTTTTGCTACATCTTCCAGAGGGTATGAGCACTGCTTCCTCACATGGCACAAGGGACAGAAGCACAAGGACAGGCCAAGCTCACTCCCTCAAGCCCTTTTAAGGGCACTAATCCCATCCATGAGGGCAGAGCCCTCATGACCTAATCACACCCTAAAGGCTCCTTTTCTTAATACTGTTGCACTGGGGATGAAGTTTCTACATGAGTTTTGGAGGAGGTTTAAATATTCAAACTGTAGCAGGGGCATGGTAACTACTTCTTAATGCTTTGATATTATGTTTGGCCCCAAATGTAAATGTAAAATCAAGAAGAAAATAGGGACAATAAAAGAACATATTTTTACTGAGTTTACCTCAAATTTACCAAGTTTAAGTTGCCACCACTTGCTAAATGGGGGATTTAGTTCAAAATAAATTTAATTGTAGAAAACTAGAGAAATTAGTATTATTATGTAAGCTGCATTTTGCCTCGGTATTATACCTGATTTAAATAAGCTAAAGACTCCAACTGAGGGATTCTTCTCGATGAAAGGACTCCTTGGCCACAACCTGGGCCAACTCATTGGTGTCACTCTCTTTCCAATCCTAATGACCAGCCCCCACCACACTTGTAGAGAGCCCCTGGCTGACTGCACACTTACCAGCCTAGCTTCACAGTCAAAATAAGCTTCACAGAAGCCACTACATTTTTCTGGGAACCTCCCTAAAGACATATGTCCTTGGGTAGGTCCTTTAATCATAATCATAAGGACACTTACATCTGTCTATTACTTGGTATGAAAAAAAATGGTAGTGGAGTAGAATGCCACTATTCTGAAGGATTTTTTCTATTTTCCTTTTAAAAACTCTTTCCAATCCTCTGCTCCCACCCAATATACTCAACACACACACACACTTTTCTCAACATATGTGTCCCTCCAACAATCAAACACAAACATCCTGATCTTTGCATCCAAATGCTATCTAGCTGAAACCAAGAGAGACAAACAAAAAATAACCATGTCTGCATCATAACAAAAATTTTGCAATATTCCTAACATTTTCTAATTCTATCATCACCTCTACATGCACATTATAAATAAGATAAAAGGCATTCTCTAGCTCATTCCTAACAAACATGAAAAAGGTTGGTAGAGGCTGAATTAGTGCTCAAGTTAAAAAAGAATATGTAGGAATGGACAGTGATCATTTAAGAATCCTTCAAACATGTTTGGCTCAAAGAGACTAGCTCCAACTGGCCCAGTGTGCGGAAGAGAGGTAAGATGGATCAGAAAGCAGAAAGGACTAGTACATAGAGTCAAAACTTCAGAAGAAATCATTAGGAACAGTCAAAATAAATTTAGACAGAAGTAGATTTAACTTGAATGCTTTTGAGAATTTCAATTCCTCTGATTGCTCAGAGGTTTGCATATCTTTTATATTTTATTAGCAAACAGGGTGAAATTACTAATAAAGTAGTCACATTATATGAACAATGCATCATTTTTATCTTCCCATTTACTCCAGGTGGTCCCTTGATAGTCTGCAAAAGACATGCAAACACTGTTCTGGCCTCCAATTTAACAATAGAGTTCTACTCTAGAATACAAGTAAAACTTCAGTATCCATTCTATAGGAAATTTCTAAGCAACATGGAAATCTGAGGCTGTATATCTCATTAACAGAATACTAGTGTTTTATTAATTTGGCAGTTATATTCCAGATGAATTTGAGCCAGGAGGAACTACTTGGGACCCTGTAACACTGATCACTATGCAGTGGAATTGCTTGTTTACTTGGTTTCCTGCACAACTAGAATGTGATTTCCACTAAGCCAGAAACTGTGGGGTTTTTATATTATATCCCCTTCAGCACCAATTGTCATTAAATATTTGAGTAATAAGTGAATAAGTTTCTTAAAGTGTTTAAAATCCAAGGTGATGAGAAGCTGAACTCACAGAGTAGCAGTTGTTCCTTCTAAGAGGATCAGGATAGAATCATACATGGGCATAATGGCCTCGTGATAGGTCTCTGATTCCAGTGAAGCTGGCGTGGACAAGGACCAGGATCTGCCAACTTTTTAGCCATCAGGTATAGGCAGAAAGCCACAGAGAGGTTTTTCAAAGGAAACAAGCAGGAAAAGACAAAGGGAGGAGGCAAAACATAAGAAGGAAGAAGAGAAAAAATGAGAGGTCACATACAAGTCACAGTTCTGTCATCCTGTCTCAGCAGCCCTCGGATCACAAGCTGGTGCACCTGCACCCAGTGATCTATGGACTTCGCCATGTGCAAGTACAGGCCGAGAATCCTGACCTGTATTTACAATAGTATAATTGCTCATACAGCAAGAATGTCTGGGTGCTAATGCCCATTGTCTTATGCATGGAGAAGAGGCAATTTGGAAAAATTTAGCTAATATAGTCATTTTCCATGCTTATTGTGGTAAGATTTTCTGACCCAAAACTTAGGGTACATTATCTGATTGATATCTTGCCTGATGGTGGGGCAGACATTGGACACCAGCACTATTCCAGAAGATTCAAAATGTTTTAAAATACCTTTTATTGAAATTCCAGACCATGAAAAACAAAAAAAGACAAATGGCACTCTAATATTGATCCTAAGCCTAACTCTCCAATTCAAAACTCAAGATGGTTTGTAGAACGTATAACCAACTCTGTTGAAAACATTGTTTCTCTACTCACACAACACTTCTGACACCAGATGTGCAAGGGTTTTTTCCTGCAACCATTCAACTCAGTTCTCTGGGAGACACCGACTGGCTGTCCTACAATTTAATTCTATTCTGACTCTATCTACCTGAAGTTATTATCAGATTCCACAAGTTAATGGGCTCAGTCCCACAAGACTGCCCCCATTTTCCCACTTTAGATGCCAATTGCAACTGTGGGCCCCATGCTTCCAACCCACTGTCTACACTGGGGGTTCCTACAACCCCCTCTTCAGGTACAGTAATTTGCTAGAATGGCTCATAGAACTCAGAGAAATACTTATGTTTGTCAGTTTATTATAAAGGTTGTTATAAAGGATACAAACCACCAGATGTAGAAGTACACAGGGTGAGGTCTGGAAAGGTCCCAAGCACAGGAGCTTCTGTCCATGTGGAGTCAAGGTATGCCACTCTTCTGGCATGTGTATGCATTCACCAACCCAGAAGCTCATCAAATCTCACTGCTCAAGAGCTTTTATAGAATTTAATCCCCAGGCCTCCTCCCTCCTTGGAGGTCAGTGGATAGGGCTCTAATCACTTGCTCTTTCTGGCAACCAGACTATCTTGAGGCTATCTAGGGACCCCACTCTAAGTCAACTCATTAGCATAAACTCAGGTGTGCTCAGAAGGGGCTTATCATAAATAACAAAAGACATTCTTATCATTCAGGATATTTCAAGGATTTTAGGAGTTCTGTGCCAGGAACTAGGAACAAAGACCAACTATATTTCTTATTGTACCACACCAACTCTCAAACATAGACCATAATTCCTTTTCACAAATGCAAAAACTATAAATACATGTTCTATTATTTCTATATCCTTGTGATGGTTAATTTTATGTGTCAGTTTGACTGGGCTAAGAGATGCCCAGATAGCTGGCAAAACATGATTTCTGAATAAGTCTGGGATGGTATTTCTGGAAGAGGTTAACATTTGAATCAGTAGACCAATAGAGGAGCTCACCTTCACCAATGTGGGTGGGCTTCATCCAATCCATTAAGAAGTTGAATAGAACAAAAAAGGTGGAGGAAAAGTGAACACACTTTCTGTTTGAGCTGTGGTGTCTCTTTTCTCCTGCACTTGAACATCAGAGCTCTTTGTTCTTGGGCCTTCAGACTTGGGCTGAACTACACTATTGGTAAATGAGAGTTACCTCCCATGACAATCTTCATCTAAGAGGCGTGCTTTCATGAATATGTGCCTGGCCTGTATCTTGGGACCTGTATCTATATCAAGACCCAGACAATGTCAGCATACTGACTGGAGTTATGAGAAAATACCTCCAAAATTGATCATTCTCTGAGGAGTTAATTTGTTTAGAGTTACAAACTCTTGTGCCAGTGGTTGTCTGTAAGGTAATTGAGCATTTAAGAGCAAAAAGGACCTAGAAATCTTCAGTGCCTATACGTGGTACACAAGCTGCCTACTTGATATATGTTACATAATATTCTGTCTTTGGGATTAAAACAAAAAGTCACGGAGCATGTGCATGTGACTTGCCTTGGCCACTGAGATGACACAAACAAACCTGAAAAGCACTTTCACAATTGAGCTCGCCAGCTCTTACTCATCTGTCATAGCCTGAGACCATGTGTGGGCTAAACAGGAATGGTACCAAGTCACCCCAGCAGTCCCACTGAGGCTGTTGTACATCAGCCAACAGCCAACAACTCCCAAACATGTGAGTGAGCCCCACCTGGATCAGCCGAGCCCTGTAAACTTATGAGCTAACCAAATGCTCCTTGTCGTAAGCTACTGAGGCTGTGTGATTGCATATGCTTAATCATTATGATAATAGATAACTGATACACTACACTGCCCCTTTAGTTAGACTGCCTCAGTTTGAATCCTAGCTCCAACACTAGCTGGGTTACCTTGGGAAGTTAGTCAACCTCTCTTTGCCTCAGTTTCCTCCTCTGGAAATATGAAATGTAGACATATAATATGGATAATAATAGTATCTAGTTCATGGATTTTTTTCTTAAAATGTAAAAGCTTTTTTATGAGGTATAAATTATATAAAATACATTGCACATATCTTTAGTGTACATCTTGATGGATTTATACATATGCATATATCCATATAACCACTAACATTGAAATAGTTCCAGATCTCCAAAATGTCTTCTTATCCCTTCCTAATCAATAAGTAAACACTATTCTGATTTCTATACTTATAGATTAGTTTGGCCTCATTTTGAAATTCATATAAATGGAATACAATATGTACTTTTTTGTGCTTACCTTCTTTCACTTAATACATGTATGAAATCATCCATACATTTGAGCATGTGCTCCTTATCATTGCTATGTAATATTTTGTCATATGAATATACCACAGTTATTATCCATTTTATTCCTGCTGATGGACATTGGGTTGATTCCAGTTTGCAGCTTTTCTAAATAAAGTATTATAAACAGCCTTGTACATGTCTTTAGTAGATAAAAGATCTCATTTGTTTTCTTCTCATACAACCAGGAGCAGAACTGCTGGATCATATGTTATACATATGTTTAATTTTATGAATACTGCCAAAACAGTTTTCTAAAATGTTGTACCAATTTACAATTCCTCTAGCAATGTGTGAGAGTTCCAATAATTAATTCTTATTCTTGCCAACATTAAGAGATTAAAAAGTCAAGTCACAGACTGGGAGAAGATTTTATAACAACATATATTTGACAAAGAACTTTTTGAAGAAAGAACTACAAATCAATCCTCCAATCAAAAACTTCTACAAAAGCAATATAGATAACTCAGTTAAAAATGGGCAAACGAGCTGATCAGCTCTTCAAAAATGAAGATATTCACATGGCTTATAAACAGGTGTTCAACAGCATTCCTTATTAGGGAGATGCAAACCACAATAAGACAACATTACCACTAACAATGCTAAAATTTAAAGGACTTACAATGCCAAGCATTTTCTTTTGTTTTTAATAAATGGCATCCTACTCTATATCATTCAACAACTTGAGTCATTCAGTCAGCAAATAAGATCTGAACGTGTTGCCCCCAATATAACTAACTTATCCCTTTCAACTTCCCTTTAGAATTCCACAGTATAAAAATCTGCAGTGCAGTTCAACATTTCCATTCTAATAGAAATTTAGGTTGTTTCCAATTCTTCAGTATTATAAACAATGAATAGCAATGAATATTCTCATATATGGCTCCTTGTACATATGTGCAAATGTTTTTCCAGGGTAGACAAAAAGAGGTAAAATTTGTCACAGGGAATGTACATTTTAAGCTTTAATTGTTACTGAAATATCACCTTTCTTATCAGCTATGCTAATTTGTTCTCCAACCAGTTGTATATGGGAGTTTGTTAAACTACCCTCTAAGCAGTATCGGATGTCATCGCATTTTCTATTTTTTTTGAATTGATGTTTAAAATGGTAAATTATCTTAATTTTGCTTTCCTTAATTACTAGTGAGGTTAAACAGCTTTTCATGACTTTATTGGCCATTTGTATGTCCACTGCTATGAATTTTCTCTTCATGACTTTTATCCTTTCTTTTTCTGTCAGTTATTTACTTTTCTTACTAGTGTATATTTCTAATACAAATCTTCAATCTGTGATGTATTTTGCAAATATTTTCTTCTAATCTACAAGTTTTTAAACTTTTGTACTGAAGTTTATTGTACAAGGGTTTATAATTGTGATTCAATAAAATTTATCAGTATTTTCCTTTATGGTTTTTGCTTTCATTTCTCATTTATGAAAGTCTTCTCTATATTAAAGAACCGACAGTTTTTTGTAACATTGTTTTAGTATCTATGTTTTTAATTCACCTGGAGTTTATAATGTGA
>NW_012149175.1:1354372-1365483 GCF_000956105.1 Propithecus coquereli
GAACTCCTGACCTTGAGCGATCCACCCGCCTCGGCCTCCCAGAGTGCTAGGATTACAGACATGAGCCACTGCGCCCGGCTGTTAATTTAATTTTTGAAAGGGATCTTTTTCTCCTATTATATTTGTCTAGTGGGATATTTCTAGTGTATAGGTGAGGGTTTTTTTGTTTACACATAATGTTTTCTAATAAATATCTTGTGCACTCTTTTTATTTTCCTGATATTACCAGTACCGGTGGGAAAAACTGAAAGTGATATGCCAACTAACAGTTTTCCACAAAATTAATTACCTGTAAAGAATTCATGAAAACATCTTTAAATAAGTGTTACATAACAATTTAGCATAGAATGAATCTCTATTAAACCCTATGCAGGAAATATGGTTCCAAAAATATGTCATTATAATGTAGGTATTATTACCCATAAAACTATCTGATACCACATTCCACCCACCACACCACCTCCAGCTCCTCTAAGCCTCTGAAACAAGTCCTTACTATCACTGCCTCCCTACTCTTTTCCTAGGCAGTTTTCCCCAATGTCTAGAATAGGGATGTCCAATCCCAAACGCCTGTCCTTTCTCCTTGTCATCTCCTTGCTTCTTCTCCCATAGATTAGTGGTCCTATTCATCTGGTAAGAAACTGTCCATTTTTTAGATGGGCAAAACAGGAGAGAAAAGTTGTGTTGCTCTTTCCCATCCTAACAACATTTAAGTGCTGGCTGCATTTAGTGGAATTTTTAAATGGGGGGAGGCGAGACAATCAGAGATATAGGTTAAGTTTAAAGATCCTTTTCCCTTGATTTCCACTAGTTTCATCTTCAGAGTAACAAAACCAACCACAATAACTAGCATTTACTGAGCACTTACTAAGTGCCAGGCCCTGTGTGAAGCATTTAATATTTATCATATTTTATTCTGCAATAATCCTGTAAGATAGAGAGTATTATTATTGTCACTGTGTAGAAAAAAAACATAAGTCCTTGAAGACAAATAACTTTCTAAGTTGCATAGCTAGTAAATTTGGCTAACCTAACCACAGCAGTCTGAACCAGCCCCTTCTTAAGCCCTACTCTAATCCAATAACAATGTGGGGAAAAAAATATGGAGCAAAATAAAGATTATTCTATCTGACACTTATGTATCTATGTTTATGACACTAAACCCTAAAAGGTTTTATACATTTCTCTGCTCAGCA
Source organism: Propithecus coquereli (assembly GCF_000956105.1). NCBI lineage: Eukaryota > Metazoa > Chordata > Mammalia > Primates > Indriidae > Propithecus > Propithecus coquereli. The sequence goes on from NW_012149175.1 coordinate 1,355,569, forward strand.
CAGTAATTACTGTTTTCACTATGAAGTATACTCATATTTTGGGCAACTGCAGGACAGAAAATACAGCCTCTTAGTTACATGGAAGCATGAATTTGGAGTTGTACCAAAATGCTCCTGGGTCCCAAAAATGTTTCTGGCCACATGAGTGCAGAGAAAGAAAAGCATAGATGGGATTATGATATTTTACCACACCCCTCTTTTTTGTGGGATTCACACTTCAGGCTGGGTGATCTTGAGCATGCCACTTCATTCCCCTCTATATATCTCAGTTTCCTCGGTGGTAAAATTGTGATCATAATAACACCTACCTGGTAAGGTTGCTGAAAAAAAATTAAATGAGTACATACGTGGTGTTCAGAAGAGTAGCTGTCATATTTTAAACACCCTACCAGAGTTCCCAACTTCCTTAGAACCTTCATAATTCAGGGTGATAAACTCAAATCTACTTTTATTCCAACATCTCAAACTGGTTTCCAGTTGGGGAGTGGTATGGAAATCCAAATATTTGGGGTTTTCAAAAGGTTTTAGAAGCTTACTGCCCTTTATTTTCAGACCTATCCACTTTTCAAAAACAGTGTGCTGTATGTTTTCAATTCACTGACAAGGGTATTTGTTTTGCTTCATTTTCCCCTCCCTTCACTGAAAGTCACTTACTACTCAAGGTCTACTACAAAACTTTGAGGAAAATAAGCACTTCTTAAAGGCTTTTCCTTTGAAGTAGAACATGGTGTTTGGGCCAGTACAAACCTTCATCAGTATACCTGTTGAGGCTGGCCTCCTGGGGCTGAAGGGGCTTTTCTCCCACCTCTCAGTTTCTCTACAATTGACTCACAAGGCAGGCACTGGGCTAACCTTTTGTGCCAACCTCCCTCATTTCAGCCAAGTAAACGCATTACTGGTTCTCACCTGTGCAGTGTACACCAGCCCTGCTGCCCTGCTGCCCTGCTGCCACGGCCTCCTGCCAAGCCGTTGCTGAAACAGGAACAGGAAGCCTATTCAAGGATCAAGTTTCCTTGATATAGATCTGTCCCTGTACTGACTGCCTGATCCTTCACCCACCTTTTATTCTCTCCTTTCCTGTGGCCCTATCTTGACTCTAATTCATTGACTTTGGGTGCCCTTGAACCAACCCTCCCTAGCGGCAGTAGATTTATGGTTTTCCAAGGCCCAGCCTGCTCTGGGACAAACCCCAGCCTACCCCACCTTCCTGCTACCTTAGCTTGCTTTTGGCTTTGGACAGTTGTCATTGGCTCCAAACCCTAAGTAGTGACTTCACTTATACCCTAAGGCTGACACATCCCGTTTTCCCTTTGTGTCCCTGTGAAAGGCCTTGGCATCCTATCTGAGGGAGGCTCACTGAACAAGGAAGCTCAGAAAGATTTTTTTTACACTACCAGGATGTGAGCGATGTGCTGTGCCATTGCAAAGCCAGAGAAAACACATTCCTAGGCCAAAATGTGCGTGTCCGCATCGCCCAGGCTCCGTTCCCCTCTGGCACCCAACTGAGGTTTGCCCTGATCCTCTAACCAGGGGCTTCCAAAGACCAGCCATGGCAGACCATTTTTCATTTCCCTGAACATGTTTCCTTATCTATAAAGTGGAGATAATCATTCTGGGCTGGTTTTTCTCAGTGCTATTTGGCTCACAGAATCTCAGAGTGGGAAGGAATTGAAGGGAGAATTTCTAGTGTAACCTCACACTGGACATGTGAATCTCCACTGCATTCTCCCACCCATCCACCTGCTTTAGTTGCTCTTTCGCTCTTCCCTCAATTCCAGCACTTGAAATGTTACGCTTTTATAACTATTTACTCCACGAAATAGTTTTTCTGGGAATATCATATGCTCATCTAAATGAAAAGATTTTGAAGCCTTTAAAAATTAAGCTGATATAGTTTTTATTTTATGAATTACATAAAAGGAAATATAAATAAAGGACAAGTGAAAATGACAACATCAGGTATGGAAAATATTCTTTAAGCAAATCTAGATTTTTTAATGCTGTTTTGGAGTCCAAAAGGAAAAAAAAATTCCTAAAGGTGGGATGTCCTTGGGGATATCATTCCTTTTGTTCCAGTGGCTCCCAAAATGTGGTCCTTGGGCCAGCTGTAGCAGCAGCATCACCTGCATATTGGTTAAAAATTCAAAATCTCTGCCCCATACCACACTCACTGAATCAGAAACTCTGAAGTTGAAGCAATCTGCTTGGTTACAAGCCCTGCCCCTTGAAGTCTGAGAACCACTGCTTTATGCTATGAAGCGGAAAGCAAGGATGCAGAGGTGTTGAGGGAAGTAGATAGAAACAGAGCGAGTGTATGTTGGCATGTTTTCATCATTAAATATGAGGATAATACTAGATTGAACCTGATGATATTTCTGATAGTCAACCATTTTTGACCTACATAAAATGCAATATATAATTCAACCTAAAAATGTGCATTTTTAGGTGTTAGTACAAGGATAGGTTAATCAGTGTGAAAAACCTTGCACAAAGCCTGCTGTGTGAAAGTTCAATAAATGTTCAGTTCTCTTCCTTTTGCCTAATGCTTTAAAACAAACCACGTCAAGGGCTTCAAATCTCAGGAAAGAGCTCTAAAGTAATTATCAGATATGCCGTCTAGTGCAGCTCAGCCCCACACTCAGAAGGAAGGAATTGTGTTGTCAGATGAAGAATGTAGCATCAGCTCACATTCTTTGTAAGAAAACAAGTACTGTAGTTGTCCCTCTCCAATAATGAAGATAATGAAGGTAATACAATGTCTAGATGTTTGCCTACACATACCTCTGGGCCAAAGTAACAACTGACTTTATTTCCACTCCTTTCTCCTTTCAGGCATGTGTACATGCCTAACCCGTCCAAAATATTCTTCCCTCACCTGCGATTGCATTCTTGTAAAATGACTGGTTTTTAGAAAGAGATAGAAAAGAGCACAGAGTTCATCGATAATTCTGAAGCAAGCCATGAACACAAACCCGGGACTCTTGGCTGAGGTCAATGCAAATGAAGAGCTCCTCATTTCTCTCATCATGCTCGGTTTGTCAGAAAATACGGTGCAACAGGCTGTGTTATTGAAAATGGTCTAGACAGAAAAAGAACACACCTTCTGACCAAGCTATGTCAACTAGGTGAGAAATATTGAATTCAGATGACTAAACTAAATGCACCTTATAGTCTTTGAGAACTTCAAAAGAAAAATACATAGCTCAAGTTGGAGGCAGAGAAGGAAGAAAGGAGAGGAATGGCAAAGGGAACAGAATGCCTTTCTTGGGTATATATGCCTTCTTCTCAAATTAAAGTGAAAGTGTTTGAAAGATCAGAATTCTGTCATATACACTTTTAAATAGTACTCTCCCAGCATACCCATCACATTAGAGTAGTCAATAAATAGTCAATACTCACGAATGAATGCAGAGACAGAAAAAAGTAAGAGATCTATAGATTTCCATTTAGCAGCATCTATACTTTATTAGTTGCCGCAATTAGTGAAGACTCTTAAGCCATTCAGATTTTAAAATAATGTCCATTCTTCCCATCTGCTCCCTACCCCAAATTGATGATATTATGATCAAAGTACCTGCCCACATTGGAAATAATTCAAATGCTCAAGAGGTCACATTTTTTTTGTGGAATATTACTGCCCTGACTTTTCGTTGTCTTTCATTGACTCGTTTGGGGAAATGAATTTGTCCTTCTTAATTTATTTCCAGAGCACACAGGCAGATAGATGGTAACCTCCCAGCTCAAACTCAAGGTTACAGCACACTTGGAGAGTTTGTGGGTATGTATTTTCTTCCCAATGACAGTCTGAATCTTGCCTCCTTGTCCAAACCATTTGAACACAATCTTTCAGATCTGTCACCTAAGAGTTGATGGCAGTGCCACTTTGCAAGCAAATTGAGGTATAATATGAGCACTGCAACTTATCAGGCACCTGGAGATATTGAGATAATTAGAACTAGGTAAGGGAAATATATATGTATTCTGTTCCTTAATTATTCTTACACACCCTCAATAGAAACGAGGCAATTTTGTTTTGAACGTGAATGTACATCTGATCATAAGAGAGAAAAAAAGATAGCTACCATTCACATGAACCAAAGACACTGTGATCACTTTTCTCTATCCAGTAAGTATTATAATTATATTTTAAACTAAATAAGACAGCAATGCTTCTTTCTATTAATTATAAAAGCCCGAGAGTATTTAAAACTTTCTTTTTCAACCTGGCCTTTCTGAACTAGTCGAGAAAATGTTAAAAAGGATGAAAAGATGTTTAACTTAAAGTAACATACGGTCAGTGTAATTCTTTACACACACACACAGAAAGAGAGAGAGTCTTCATTTCTCCCAAGACAACACAATGGCTTCTTTCCTTCATTTCACCTCATTCTTCACCCCCGTGTACCGGCCCCTAGAGTCAGTGAAAATCCTTCATCTTTCAAATCCCAGCTTCTTTGTCCCTACTGTTGTAAAATCTTCACTCTAAGGCCATGCTAATTACTTTTCTGTACTCCATAGCATTGTGTGCTCACTTTTAAAAATAATGTTTATCCTATTATTTCATAACTAGAAATTTCCATACCACTACACCATGAAATCTACGAGTTCCTTGAGCATGTAAACCATTACTTTACTCATCTTTGTGTCTCACCAGTGTCTGGTACATAAAATACAGCCAGTAAATATATATTAAGTTAATGAATGAATGAATTAGAATTAATATTTTTTTTTAAGCTTGCACAAACTTTATATTTGCCCAAGATTTTCACCCATCTACACCCAAATAATGACTTAATTTATGGTGCCGCCTCAGAGAATATTAGAGCTGATAATATTTAATTCAGATATTTAATTAGATAACATTTAATTCAGCCTTGTACATTTTCAGATGAGGAAGGCAAAGTTCACTGGAGAAAGAAACAATTTATTGATCTAGCTACTTGCACATGTATATATCACATTTAGTTTTCACACTTATGTACCATTCAGGTGTTATTAATTTTTCAATTAAGAAAATATGCTTCACAGCATGATGAATATAGTTAATAATAGTGTATTGTACATTTCAAAATTGCTAAGAGAGTAAATTTTAAATGTTCTTACAAAAAAAGAAAGGTATTTGAATCATGACTATGTTAATTAGCTTGATTTAATCATTCCACATTGTATTTATAAATCATAACATTATGTTTCAAATAAATGCCTTATCATTTTTTACCACATAAAATGTGACCAATATTCATTGTAGCTACCTTTCATGCTATGTGTTTACACGAGTGAAAGTAGTAGACTAAGAGTGCAGATAGCATCCCTCAGCTCCTCTCCTGTTACCGAAATGAAGAAGAGATGGGCACTCATGAAACCATGGTTTAATAACCTGGGAAGAATTTTTACAGATCTGAGCAGGGAGGTATTGCCAGTCAAATCAGAAAATCAAACAGAGAACTACACCTCTATGTGCTTCTCATTTCAATACTGATGGAAGGAACCTGCTGGGCATAGAACAGAGATTGTACTTTTTTTTTTTTCTGTTTCCTGTTTTTTCCCCCTCCTTTTCCTTTGCACATCTTTTTCTTTTCCCTTTTCCTCTTCATCTCTTTATTATCCTTTTCTCCTTCCTTTTTCTTTCCTCTTTTTAAAAGTTTTTCGCCAACCATTTTCCTTCACTTACCTGACAGTTTCTGCTTTTGGAAGGGGTACTCCCAACTCCATGCAATGTCATAGACCCATAAAACTATAAGTGTGTCAAATAGTGAAAGAAAAAGAAAAGCTCACAAGCCCACACAAGATAGATTTTGTGATTCCATAAAAGACAGTGAACCTTTCTCTGGGAAGAAAGACATTCAAATCTTCCACAAATGACCACCACCTGTGACAAACTTCAATAAAAACAGTATCTTGTTACATGAGTGGTTAGTGTAACTGGCTCCATGAATAAATTTCCATGACCCCTACATGGTTTTTTATAATCCTTTCCCTTAACTAATTACTTGACCATTTGAGTCGTTTCCCAGAAATGATGGATTTTCTGCAAGACAAAGGGGTGGAGATTCTAAAGGCACCAGGACAAATATCCTGATGCCAGGACTCAACATCTCCCTGGACTTGCCCCAAGGAATATGGACCCCCCTTAAAAAGCCCATGATCTCCCTTAGTCGGAAAGAGATGGATTTGATGCAGCTTCTCTCTTTCTCCAGACTAGATGTCTGTCATATTATAAATTCCTTTCTTCCTTGGCAATCCTCATTGTCTCGATAATTAGATCTTTGTGATAAGCAACTGGACCTAGACCAAAACCCCCTTGTGGTTTTAACAACATTAGCTTCTCAAAGAACTTTCAAGTGCATTATGAGGACCGGTCTTGGGTTGAGCTCTCCTCCACCCCCTCAAAATAACAAGTAATTAACAATTATTGTTTTCCATTAACTCAATGGAAATTTATATGCCTGAAGATACTCAATCAAAACAGGACAACCACTAATGAAAGATGTTTTTAAAGGGATCTTAGTGTAGCAATTCTGATAAATTCTGCTTCTTAGGGGTGTTTCAAGTCTGAGAATGTATTGCTTCCTGCAACCCACACAATAATGGGCTGAGAAGGCAATGCAAACCCCACTGAAACTGAAAAGTAAAGAGGGCATTTGCCCATTGACCCTTGGAGCTACATTCCAGATCTCCAGAAGCCTTGTTATATGTTCCTTCTGTTCGACCAGAATAATATTCTCTAATTATCTCATGCAATATTTTCTAATTACTTAAGAAAATATGAAAGAATAATGGCAAAGAAAACGTGAACCAGAGGTAGAAATAGAAATCAAAGATTTCCAGTTCAGTAGAGCTAAAAGAATTTGACTATAGGACCTAGTGTTTATTTACCCCAGTTAGGAGAAAAACCGTTGAGCTGAAACAAATGAAAGAGATTGTGAAATCCTCTGGTGATATTGATGACATTTCACCCTATCCAAAGATTAACTCAGTGAGTGGTGTAACTAAAAAATTGTGACTTGAAAATGTGTCTTACAAATACTGAAACTCAATGTTTTTCAAAGAGATCAATCCTAATAGCATGAGGGTGAGACATGATTTTGATTAACAGAAGAAGTTAATCTGGGAGATCCTTTTGATTAAATTAGTCATTTCCATGCAAAATGTCACAATGGCAATCAGAAAAGTCTCTGAAATGTACATTGAAGAAGGGTGTTAAAAGAAAATTAGTTTACCAAAAAAGACTAGTGAATAATACAGTTTAGTTCTTGCGTAAAGGCTCAGTCAGAGGAAATGATGGGGTGTCTTTGAGGGTTTTCAGAAAGTTGAATCAAGGATGAGAAACAGAGATTTTGCTGCTGCTTCATTCAATTTCCATCACCTCAATGGCTACTCATCCTCTTTCCCACCCCCTACAGTCATGAACAATCTGCAAACCCATGACACAAGAGGAAACAGAGTCGTCACTTCAAGGATTGCGCCAATCAAGTCTGCTCGGATAATAATGTGAGCTAAATAAGACATGTAAAGTAGGAAATAAATATATTTCCACAACACTTAAAAATTAATAGGCATCACTTAAATAGAAATGAATCCATCGGCAAAGTTAGGTAGTTCTTAATGTACATCAACAAGGGTGGATATGAGGGCAAAGGCCAAGGGAGAGGAAGATTATAAAGAAAAATGCCTAATAATGAAATATTAATGGTATATTATATCAAAATACAAAGGAACAAATATTTTGGTTGTATTATAAACACGAATAATGAATGTAAAGGATATTTGAGCAAATGGAAAGATATAAAGGACGACAGAAATGTATATTCTTTTGTGCATTGGAATTACAAGCAGTTTCCAAATTGAAACTAGATTATGTGTTTGAGGTGATTTGAAAGACACTTATTTGGAATTGAGAATGCGTTCCCATAGAAACATTGTTGGAAATGTCAATTAGGTTCTGAGGTTACCTGTGAGTTCTATTTAAACCAAATATGTAGCTAAAATACTATTAATTTGTAATTTGAATCAGTAGGATATAAAACTGTCACATTGGAACAAGAATTAGTTTTAGGAAGATGAGAGAATTCAAGAAATAATTTTATGGAGCTGCTGATAAAGGGCTTCTAGGAAATACCAAGGAGTTTAGATGTGGCTGACACCAGATCTTTAGTTAGATCCACTTCCACTTCTTCCTTCTCTAGTTACGCCCTCTCCCTTAGTGATCTAATCCAGTGTGTGGCTTCAAATATCACCTGTATGCTGAGATTTGCCAAATTTATATCACAGCTCAAACCTCCCCACTGAACACCAGTCAAGCATACCCAGTGCCTTCTCATCTGATAGATATCTCAGAACGAACATGTCCCACAATGAATTTCTGATCGCCCTACCACCCCTCGACCTGGCCCTCTCACCATTTTCCTCATCTCAGTTAATGACAACTCTCTCCTTCCATGGCTGCCTCCCCTTTCCTCCCACACTGTAAATCCTATCCTTCAGCATATCCTGTCAGCTCAACCTTTAACACACACCCAGAATCCTACTACCGTCTCTTATTTTCTCTGCTCCTACTCCCCTGGGAATCCTAACTAATCTCCCTGCTCCCTTACTCTTTCCCAAAAAAATTAATTCTCAATATAGCAGCTGGAGAGATGTTGTTAAATCACAAGTTAGAGCATTTCTCTCCTTCTCCCAAAACCTGCAACAGGTTCCATCTCACTCAGAGTAGAGCCAAAATGCCTACGCTGCCCCGTGGGGCCCTAATGCCCTGTGCCTCATCCCCAGCCTCTCTGAGCTCACCTCTTACTACATTCCCCTGGCTCATGCAGCTCCAGCCTTGCTGGCCTCTACACTCTTTCTTGGGCGTTCCAGTGGTGATTCTTTCTCCAGGTCTTTGGTCTCACTTTTCCCACGGCCTGAAATGCTTGTCTGTAAATACCCACATAGTTAACTCCCCCACCTCACCTCCACTGGGTCTTTGCTGAGATTTCACCTCCTGAGACCTTCGATGGCCATCATACCTTTCTTAAGAATTCCAACCTTCACCGCAATCCTTGGCATGCCCCATCTCTCCTTTATTTTTCTTCTGAGTCATTATCACCATCTAACATGCTAAACATTTTACTTACGTTACTGTCAATCTCCCCCAGTCTGGAATGTGAGCTTCATAAGGGCAGTGGCTTCTGTCCCTAATACGTAGAACAAGGCCAGACATATAGTAGGCTCTCAAATATTTGAACAAATTGAATGAATAAATGAGTTTCATACTGAATGAATGAATAAATGGCTCTCTTTCTTTACTTCACAAGTGTTCTGTTGGCACTATTTTTATTTACCCTTATCATCTACCACAGAGAGATGTTTTTTTTTCCAGATGACAAATGCAAAACAAAAAGGAAACATCATATTTAGAGTCTTCATCTCCAATCTTGCCACTCTCCAATTAATTTTCATCCCAGCAGCCACAATGATCTTTCTAAAACTCAAACCTGTCGAAACCATATCTGTGGAATTTCATCACTTTGAAGACAAAGTCCATCCTTTTAAGCTGGTTTACAAAACCCCTCATGGTCTGCTTCCTTCAAATCTTTCCTGCTTCATCATGAGTTAATTATGTCACTGATAGGAAAGAAATGAGGCAGTAAAGAGGTTTGAAATCAGAGCTGACTCCTCCAGGTCAACGGCTGTGGATGCTGGATCAGGGAGGCTGGTGAGAGTCTGAGTATTTTACAAGTTGGCCACCTGCCATTTGCATGTAGGAGGTGATCCCTATGTCTGTGTTCATTACTCACAGAATCCCTGTACCTTATAAGCTTAGAGTACAGTGAGTTTATCCACCCTTTCTTTTCTTGAATTAAATGTTATACAAAACCCTAGTATAAAAAATATATTTTAAGTGAAGCTGTTCTATTGAAGGCAATGCGAGTTAGA
>NW_012149175.1:1365533-1388187 GCF_000956105.1 Propithecus coquereli
CACATAAAATGTGACCAATATTCATTGTAGCTACCTTTCATGCTATGTGTTTACACGAGTGAAAGTAGTAGACTAAGAGTGCAGATAGCATCCCTCAGCTCCTCTCCTGTTACCGAAATGAAGAAGAGATGGGCACTCATGAAACCATGGTTTAATAACCTGGGAAGAATTTTTACAGATCTGAGAAGGGAGGTATTGCCAGTCAAATCAGAAAATCAAACAGAGAACTACACCTCTATGTGCTTCTCATTTCAATACTGATGGAAGGAACCTGCTGGGCATAGAACAGAGATTGTACTTTTTTTTTTTTCTGTTTCCTGTTTTTTCCCCCTCCTTTTCCTTTGCACATCTTTTTCTTTTCCCTTTTCCTCTTCATCTCTTTATTATCCTTTTCTCCTTCCTTTTTCTTTCCTCTTTTTAAAAGTTTTTCGCCAACCATTTTCCTTCACTTACCTGACAGTTTCTGCTTTTGGAAGGGGTACTCCCAACTCCATGCAATGTCATAGACCCATAAAACTGTAAATGTGTCAAATAGTGAAAGAAAAAGAAAAGCTCACAAGCCCACACAAGACAGATTTTGTGATTCCATAAAAGACAGTGAACCTTTCTCTGGGAAGAAAGACATTCAAATCTTCCACAAATGACCACCACCTGTGACAAACTTCAATAAAAACAGTATCTTGTTACATGAGTGGTTAGTGTAACTGGCTCCATGAATAAATTTCCATGACCCCTACATGGTTTTTTATAATCCTTTCCCTTAACTAATTACTTGACCATTTGAGTCGTTTCCCAGAAATGATGGATTTTCTGCAAGACAAAGGGGTGGAGATTCTAAAGGCACCAGGACAAATATCCTGATGCCAGGACTCAACATCCCCCTGGACTTGCCCCAAGGAATATGGACCCCCCTTAAAAAGCCCATGATCTCCCTTAGTCGGAAAGAGATGGATTTGATGCAGCTTCTCTCTTTCTCCAGACTAGATGTCTGTCATATTATAAATTCCTTTCTTCCTTGGCAATCCTCATTGTCTCGATAATTAGATCTTTGTGATAAGCAACTGGACCTAGACCAAAACCCCCTTGTGGTTTTAACAACATTAGCTTCTCAAAGAACTTTCAAGTGCATTATGAGGACCGGTCTTGGGTTGAGCTCTCCTCCACCCCCTCAAAATAACAAGTAATTAACAATTATTGTTTTCCATTAACTCAATGGAAATTTATATGCCTGAAGATACTCAATCAAAACAGGACAACCACTAATGAAAGATGTTTTTAAAGGGATCTTAGTGTAGCAATTCTGATAAATTCTGCTTCTTAGGGGTGTTTCAAGTCTGAGAATGTATTGCTTCCTGCAACCCACACAATAATGGGCTGAGAAGGCAATGCAAACCCCACTGAAACTGAAAAGTAAAGAGGGCATTTGCCCATTGACCCTTGGAGCTACATTCCAGATCTCCAGAAGCCTTGTTATATGTTCCTTCTGTTCGACCAGAATAATATTCTCTAATTATCTCATGCAATATTTTCTAATTACTTAAGAAAATATGAAAGAATAATGGCAAAGAAAACGTGAACCAGAGGTAGAAATAGAAATCAAAGATTTCCAGTTCAGTAGAGCTAAAAGAATTTGACTATAGGACCTAGTGTTTATTTACCCCAGTTAGGAGAAAAACCGTTGAGCTGAAACAAATGAAAGAGATTGTGAAATCCTCTGGTGATATTGATGACATTTCACCCTATCCAAAGATTAACTCAGTGAGTGGTGTAACTAAAAAATTGTGACTTGAAAATGTGTCTTACAAATACTGAAACTCAATGTTTTTCAAAGAGATCAATCCTAATAGCATGAGGGTGAGACATGATTTTGATTAACAGAAGAAGTTAATCTGGGAGATCCTTTTGATTAAATTAGTCATTTCCATGCAAAATGTCACAATGGCAATCAGAAAAGTCTCTGAAATGTACATTGAAGAAGGGTGTTAAAAGAAAATTAGTTTACCAAAAAAGACTAGTGAATAATACAGTTTAGTTCTTGCGTAAAGGCTCAGTCAGAGGAAATGATGGGGTGTCTTTGAGGGTTTTCAGAAAGTTGAATCAAGGATGAGAAACAGAGATTTTGCTGCTGCTTCATTCAATTTCCATCACCTCAATGGCTACTCATCCTCTTTCCCACCCCCTACAGTCATGAACAATCTGCAAACCCATGACACAAGAGGAAACAGAGTCGTCACTTCAAGGATTGCGCCAATCAAGTCTGCTCGGATAATAATGTGAGCTAAATAAGACATGTAAAGTAGGAAATAAATATATTTCCACAACACTTAAAAATTAATAGGCATCACTTAAATAGAAATGAATCCATCGGCAAAGTTAGGTAGTTCTTAATGTACATCAACAAGGGTGGATATGAGGGCAAAGGCCAAGGGAGAGGAAGATTATAAAGAAAAATGCCTAATAATGAAATATTAATGGTATATTATATCAAAATACAAAGGAACAAATATTTTGGTTGTATTATAAACACGAATAATGAATGTAAAGGATATTTGAGCAAATGGAAAGATATAAAGGACGACAGAAATGTATATTCTTTTGTGCATTGGAATTACAAGCAGTTTCCAAATTGAAACTAGATTATGTGTTTGAGGTGATTTGAAAGACACTTATTTGGAATTGAGAATGCGTTCCCATAGAAACATTGTTGGAAATGTCAATTAGGTTCTGAGGTTACCTGTGAGTTCTATTTAAACCAAATATGTAGCTAAAATACTATTAATTTGTAATTTGAATCAGTAGGATATAAAACTGTCACATTGGAACAAGAATTAGTTTTAGGAAGATGAGAGAATTCAAGAAATAATTTTATGGAGCTGCTGATAAAGGGCTTCTAGGAAATACCAAGGAGTTTAGATGTGGCTGACACCAGATCTTTAGTTAGATCCACTTCCACTTCTTCCTTCTCTAGTTACGCCCTCTCCCTTAGTGATCTAATCCAGTGTGTGGCTTCAAATATCACCTGTATGCTGAGATTTGCCAAATTTATATCACAGCTCAAACCTCCCCACTGAACACCAGTCAAGCATACCCAGTGCCTTCTCATCTGATAGATATCTCAGAACGAACATGTCCCACAATGAATTTCTGATCGCCCTACCACCCCTCGACCTGGCCCTCTCACCATTTTCCTCATCTCAGTTAATGACAACTCTCTCCTTCCATGGCTGCCTCCCCTTTCCTCCCACACTGTAAATCCTATCCTTCAGCATATCCTGTCAGCTCAACCTTTAACACACACCCAGAATCCTACTACCGTCTCTTATTTTCTCTGCTCCTACTCCCCTGGGAATCCTAACTAATCTCCCTGCTCCCTTACTCTTTCCCAAAAAAATTAATTCTCAATATAGCAGCTGGAGAGATGTTGTTAAATCACAAGTTAGAGCATTTCTCTCCTTCTCCCAAAACCTGCAACAGGTTCCATCTCACTCAGAGTAGAGCCAAAATGCCTACGCTGCCCCGTGGGGCCCTAATGCCCTGTGCCTCATCCCCAGCCTCTCTGAGCTCACCTCTTACTACATTCCCCTGGCTCATGCAGCTCCAGCCTTGCTGGCCTCTACACTCTTTCTTGGGCGTTCCAGTGGTGATTCTTTCTCCAGGTCTTTGGTCTCACTTTTCCCACGGCCTGAAATGCTTGTCTGTAAATACCCACATAGTTAACTCCCCCACCTCACCTCCACTGGGTCTTTGCTGAGATTTCACCTCCTGAGACCTTCGATGGCCATCATACCTTTCTTAAGAATTCCAACCTTCACCGCAATCCTTGGCATGCCCCATCTCTCCTTTATTTTTCTTCTGAGTCATTATCACCATCTAACATGCTAAACATTTTACTTACGTTACTGTCAATCTCCCCCAGTCTGGAATGTGAGCTTCATAAGGGCAGTGGCTTCTGTCCCTAATACGTAGAACAAGGCCAGACATATAGTAGGCTCTCAAATATTTGAACAAATTGAATGAATAAATGAGTTTCATACTGAATGAATGAATAAATGGCTCTCTTTCTTTACTTCACAAGTGTTCTGTTGGCACTATTTTTATTTACCCTTATCATCTACCACAGAGAGATGTTTTTTTTTTTTCCAGATGACAAATGCAAAACAAAAAGGAAACATCATATTTAGAGTCTTCATCTCCAATCTTGCCACTCTCCAATTAATTTTCATCTCAGCAGCCACAATGATCTTTCTAAAACTCAAACCTGTCGAAACCATATCTGTGGAATTTCATCACTTTGAAGACAAAGTCCATCCTTTTAAGCTGGTTTACAAAACCCCTCATGGTCTGCTTCCTTCAAATCTTTCCTGCTTCATCATGAGTTAATTATGTCACTGATAGGAAAGAAATGAGGCAGTAAAGAGGTTTGAAATCAGAGCTGACTCCTCCAGGTCAACGGCTGTGGATGCTGGATCAGGGAGGCTGGTGAGAGTCTGAGTATTTTACAAGTTGGCCACCTGCCATTTGCATGTAGGAGGTGATCCCTATGTCTGTGTTCATTACTCACAGAATCCCTGTACCTTATAAGCTTAGAGTACAGTGAGTTTATCTACCCTTTCTTTTCTTGAATTAAATGTTATACAAAACCCTAGTATAAAAAATATATTTTAAGTGAAGCTGTTCTATTGAAGGCAATGCGAGTTAGAGAGGGTAGGGATCAAGCCCTGACCATTCCATTCCCATAGGCTCTAGCGTGTCCCCTAAGGTCTCTTTGAGTGACCCCTGCCAGTGAGGCTCCAAACCATGAAAATGTCAAACAGACACACAGGAAGAAATCCTTTCAAAACAGCCTCATCTATTGGTTATTTATAAAAATTATCCAGGTAACTGAAATACACTTTGCTGTCCTCTCCTCCTCGGTTTAGTGTGTGAAAAATAGCAACATCTCCAATGGCAGGGAACAACAAGACAAGAAATATGTCAGCGTCTGTACTGCGCAGGCGATGGAACATTATGCAGGTTTGCACAGAATGATTGGCTCTCAGGAGAGTAATTAGTATTTGGCGCACTTCTTACTGGCGCTACCTCTGCTTCTCTGCCAGAGGATTCTGAGAAAAGGTTTGTTGTTTCAGTTTCAAAATTGCATTTTAGACTGACTCTTTGAATAGGGTGCATGTAGGGACAAATGGCACAAATGTTTAGCAAGTGGCATTTGTATTCACATTCTGTCTCTGAGCCTTGGGTTCATGACAGGTTTATTTTTCAGACATCTAATAAAAAATTGATATTAAGAAATTTAAAGTGGCTTTTTTAGCTTACAGAAAATATTATTTTGATTTTCAGATACTAAGATGAGGAGAGCTTCAAAGGAGGTGGTGGGGTGTCTTTGTAATACCATTTGCAGATGGGCAAGTTTGTTTTTTAAATGGAAGCACCCTTTGCAGAGGCGCACGTTTGTTTTTTAAATTGAGAAATAAGGTCCTATCCAAATTTGTGCCAAACAAAATCAACCTGAAGTATTGGTCCACTTTGAAGAAGAGCTATTGCCAACACAAATGTCATGATGTCTCTGGCTTGCAATGAAACACATATACAAATCAATACATAACTATATTTTAAATACTTCCAGCTTTCCCCTTCCTCCACTTCCTTGCAACATAAGCTAGCTCCCCAGACAAAAAGGGGGACCAGGGAAACCTCTTAGAAAGAACTGCTTAGGCATTCCTGTCTACTACCTATCATGACTTTGGAAGAATCAAGTAAAACAAGCAGAGATATTTGGGGAATACTATTGTGTTTAGCTTATTTCAAGATAGAACTAATTATAATAATAGTTTTTAATCACCTTTCAATAAATCTGGGAATACCAATGGGTAAATGGCTATTTGTAACTATACTACATACACCTTTTCTCTCACACACACAAATACATAAACAGCTGTAATGTGTGCATGCCAGCACTCATACACACACATCACATACATATACACAAACTACACATAAACATATCACACACGCATACATACCACATACAAGAGACACCACACACATATATATCACATGCAAATGTACATATACATATATATAACACCGAACACATAAACATCACACACATGCACATACCACATGCATTTACCCACACGACATACAAATACACACACCACATGCACACGCCATACACAAATACACACATTTACATTATACACACACCATATATGCCCCAAATGTGTACATGCAACACACATAATGCCTAACACAAACACACTACATTCTATACGCATATATACACACATATAAATTTATTCACACATATACACATCACCCTAGATGTAAATACACACCTCAAATGCAAATATACACATATACACATCACAAATATCCATACATATTCACACATACCACACAGGTATAGACATATCCCTATACTGCATACAAATTCACCACATGCACACATATACATACCATATACAAATATATACCACATATACATATATAACACATATAAACACATTCCCATGCACACATACACAACAAACATACACAATACACACAACCACACAGCATACATATACAAACTCAAAATGCAAAAACATATCACATACACACATGATGTACAAATACATACCACACACATACACCATATACTTATATATCCCATATATAAATATACAAACACCACACAAACACATATATACACACCACATACACATTCATACCACACACATAACCACACACCACATACAAATATACACACCACAACACATATACACACACACAAACCACTTACAAATACACAAACCACACATATACATGCCACATCACACACAACACACATATACACATCACATACAATTTCATCTTCATCTTCTAACAGAGGTCCTGGGGGAACCTAGGAGAGAAAACCTACAGGAGAGAATTTGGGGCACAGTGTAGGTACTAGATTCAGGTGAATTTCAGCAATCTGACTTCAGGAACCATATTTAACTATGGCCTGCAGATCATCGCTGCTGCTTTTACCCACATAGGTTGTGGTTCAGAAATTGGATCTTTTAGCATTACCATGTTACCAAGAATGCCAGTAGCTACTACGCTCACACTTCTTGCTTCATCGGCTCATGTGTTGACATAATGCACCAGCAGACAAAGTTTAGGAAAGAGGTTTACCCCTTGGAAGAGATTTTTATTTTTCCTATAAATACTGGACCTTACAGTTTTTTTAAAGTTGCTCTTAATTTCCAAACCATTGCTCGATCTTCAATAAATTAAGTCCTTCTTAAGCTATCCAAATTATCCCTTTGATTTCACAGACCTGTCTCAAGGCCACAATACATGAAAGCAATTACTGCAGGTCCCTGGCTCAGTTTTAATGTAACAGCACTAAAAATTATGCCTGTCACTGTGGTGACTGATCCTAAAACGTACAATGAGTCTAAGCTGAATACAGTAATGCTACCAGTAAAGAGCCCTTGTTCAACTCAACAGCAGTTCTTGATGAAACATTAACCTCTTCCCATTGATCACAGCAGAGTTATTTTAATTCCTGCGTCTGTGTGAAAGACAGGGCCATCCCATTACACATTCTGCTTTGGAGTGTCAAAGGAAATGCTTGCACGAACTATATATATAGTGAGGTAGCGTGTGTGGGGGGTCTGGAATCAGCCTGCCAAGAAGCCAAATCTAGCTCTTTTATTGAGCTGCTTACTAGCAGGGTATCTTACAGAAAGTCACTTAACCCCCCCCAAAAGTCACTGTTTTTCACTAGTCAAATGAAAATATAGCTAGTACCTAGTATATGGGATTATAATGAGAATTAAGCCTGACAAAACACTCTGGCAAAAAACCCTCAATAGGTTGTAGGGACAATTAATAGGAAAGAAGATTACAAGAAGATTCAGAGGTTCTCATGTCAGCGAGAAAATTGAGGTGTTCACATTTATTAGATATCATCTCAAGGCTAGGATTTGGCCTTCAATAATCCTATGATATTAGGTATTATTGCCCCTGTTTTCCAGATGAGAAAATTGATGTTCAGAGAAGTTATAACAACCTTTACGATATCACACAGTAAGTGGCGAACTTGAAACTTGAACCAAGGTTAGAACAAACCCAAAGCTCCCTTTCTTTCTACCCCACTGCTACATGCATGTTTCTTAGTTACCCTGCAAAATTGTCATCTTACCTCCTAAAGGCCAGGTTAATAACATCAGTCCATTTCTAGCCAAATGGACTCAGTCTAGTGTGGAGCTGTGCTACATCAGAATGACATGGGAAAAGCCCCAAAGTCATTTTGATTGGAATGTAAGGTCCACTCTGGAGGAGGGAGGGCTTTACAGCTTAACGTCTGGAGTTATGCCATTAAAATTCATCTTCCCAAGATTATTCTGAAATATGGGTGCAACTCAATAAGAAATCAAGACTTTTTCCTGTTGGTATGTACAGGAGAAAGACCAAGGAAAATCTGAGAGAAAATGTACAGAAAGAGGGGAATGAAAGAAGGAAGAGGAGGGAGGGTGGGAGAGAAAGAGGGAGGATTCATTTTACCCCAAAAGAATTGCAAGGGAATCACAGACCCCATGTATCTATATGGTATATTTAAGGATGTTAGAAAAAGAAGTGATGGGTTCAAGAAGCCAGGGCCCCTCTTTCTCCTATATTCTTTATCCAGGCCAGAGTAAAAAAGCCTCAAACAAATTAGGTCTCCTAGGAAAATAACTGAGAAGCCGCTTTCTAGACATCCTAGAAGAAAGATAAGTAAAATGCTGTCAGAGGTCACAGTGAGACATCACCTCCTTCTCCATTGTCCAATATAAAGAGTTCCACTCCTTCTGTGGCTGCAGAAGCACAGGCATGGTGAGCACCTTGGCAAGGGGGTGGAAGTGGTGAGAAGATTGCTAGAAAGTTCGGAAGGTGAGCTGGGCTAACAGCACCCCATCTCCCAGGAGCACTACCCTGATCAACAAAATTTTAGGGTTAGAGTGCCTTCCTCTGCTCTACAGATTATCTGAATTTTAATGTTTTCACATCTTAGAGATGACCTGTTTTCAGTTCCAACATAGCCAGTGTTCTTCATATGTCCATTTCCCACATTCCCATGTAAATGAGTGAGATTGTGCTGACAGTTCCATGTTCATGCATTTGCAAGAGAAGCACTGTTTTTCAGGATCCAGGAAAGAGTACCATAGAAGAAACACAATTTGCAAACAATTAAAGTGCACATGCATGTATGCCTATGTGCACACATGTGCACACACACACATACACACACACACACACAAACACAGAGCACAGATTCAGAAAAGAGACTCGACTCCCTTGAAGGCCTATCAACAGAGCCAAGTCAATGGTCAATGAATAAGATGGACAAGATGGCTGAAAGCCAGGAAAGTGAACTCACCTTTGGAACTGATAAGAGTCATTGTTTAGCTTTCCATTGTTCTTTGTTTTGATCTAAGGCTGCCTCTCCTATTCCTTTCTCCCTTGCCACAGTCTCTCATTGTCAGCACTGAGACTGAAGAAAATTGTTCATTCCATCCAAGAGCAATATACTCCCCTCCTTTTGTCTTTTTCAGGAAATTAGTAGCTCATGTTCCACTAACTGGAGCGTTTTTCCTTATCTCATTTCTATAAGTGAAGTGGGAATTTCAATGCCATAATTTAGAATTATTCTTTCCAATTCATCCCAAATGGATTCTGTTCTCACTGCAACATTTATCTCTAGACCTCACTAAAGATAATATTCAGGCTCACACAATTGTCCTCTCTTCAGCTCTGAGGTCTTTAGAGATATAATGAAATGTGACAGGCTTTTGAATTCGGCTGTAGAAATGTTCCTTTATGGCCAAATGGATTTTGTGCCATTTTAGAAGCCAGTCTCTACATTGTTTTATAATTTACTTTACAGAAGGACCTGGGAAACTGGGTTTTCTAAATAGACAATACTTGTTCATTGTTCCAGAACCATCTTACAGAGATTTGTTACTTTTTCTAATATGTATTTGAAACTTGAGGTCTTAAAATAACACCTAGTCATCAGATGGAAACTTCAATGTACCCTTTCATCATGTAAGTATCAAGGGGGATACAAACTAAAAATCCACCTTAATGCCATGGCTTTTTACTGTGTACAATTTAGTTTTAAGAGAAAATTTATAGAACTAAAAACTGGGTGACATTCTCCCAGGATACACTAGTTCACCAAATCAAATTTTTTATCACTGGCATCCGTTTTGACTGGTTGGAATCAGTGCTATGCCAATGGTTAAGTAGTTTACCATCTAGCTCAATTCCCAATTTCAAAAATAAGTCAAGTCTCAAAGAAGTTCAATGACTTTCTCAGAGTCATATGGATAGGCAACCAAGACTAGGTCAGATCATTTGAATTCCACTTCTATACACTTCTAACTAACTTGTATGATCATCCAAATATATGTAACCATGAATTATGTTCTAATAAGACCACTTTGTTTCAATAACTGAAAAGGGGCCTTATAAATCAATATACTAGCTCAATTACTCTTCAGCATTTAACAGTACTCTAAAAATACAGACTGTTACAATAAACACAAATATCTTTTCTCTGACCATAGCATGATAGAAACCAAGCACAGAAGGATTTATCTAGGAGTAACAGAAGCAAAATGAAATTTACTAGGTCCTCCAGATTCCAGTTTTGATTGTCCCCAATAATTCTGTGACTTAGTGCAAGTCCTTAGTTTTCACATGTGACTCTGGGCAAGTCTAAAAGATGAGTGCTTCAGTGAGATTCTCAGGTAAGTGGTTGAACAAGGTAACAATTAAGATCCCCTTCAACGCTGGGATTTTATCATTCCCTGATCTGTTTATCAGGAAATTAATTCAAGAGACTCTCCTCACAGACCCTTTCAAGGAGCTTCACATCCAGCACAGATGGCCATAGTGGCTACCCATGAAGCAGCTCTGATGCGGAGAAAACCAACTCACAATTTCTAATACGCTATCACAGCAAAGATTGCTTGCCTTTCACCAATAATAATTTTTGTTCCTTCTTTTTAGTAATAGAATCTCCACCCAAATTTACACTGGGTTTGAAGCCTTCCAACTATAGATGATAATTTCTAGCCTCCCTTGCAAGTAGGTGTGGTGTTGTGACTAAGTTCTGACTAACAACATGTGAGGCAGAAGTGATGTGTGTAACTTGTAAGTTTTACCGTTAACTAGAAAAGATGTGCCCTCCACTTCCTCTTTTCCCTTTCTCACTGTCTAGAGAAGAGTTGCTATACCTACCTTGGGCACAGAGATGAAAGCTGTGTGTTAAATATAACAGAGTTAATATACCAGCCATTCATTGCCTACTTTGGACAGGCACATGAGAGAGAAATAAACTCTTATTTTGTTTAAGCCACTGCATCATGAGTTTCTTTAACAGCTTAGATATTTTGCTCAATAGCAAAGTTATCCATGAATCCTGCCATGGAACAAAAATTGTATTACCTAATACAGAGCATTCCACTTCCATTTACAGAGAATAGTTTTAATTATACACTAAGACATTTAGAGTTTCAAAATTCATAAGAAGACTCGCTGCTTCCTAAGGCCAATGACGTTTTTAACCCAACATATGCTGTAAAATAATCAATGGTAGAATGCATCTTTATCATTAACATATTGTAGCCAAATATTACTTTTCAAAAATTCTACTTTCAATAAATAGTTTCACACTATAAAACATAGCAGTTTAAAAAAAAAAACTACTTTAAATGAAAACACGAGGGTCACCAGTATCAAAGTATGGGGTTGCAATAGCAACCAGAACTTCAAATGGAAGATCTTTGTAAATCCTAAAATGTCAATAATGCAAGAACCCCAGACCACTAAGTTTTCTGCCAGTATATTAGCAGAATTATTTACAAATTTTTCACCTTACTGGTCAGTTCACTACCATCTCTCTCTTTCAACATTGGCCCATTCAGAAATCCTTATGTGAGTATGTAAAACTCAAGCATCTAGCTTGACCATAAAGAATGAACCACAATTTGATCATGATAATTGTGGCAGATACGGAAGATTGGTTCATTTAACAACTATTTCAATTTCCTAACACACCCTCCTGCTGGGAGACACAGGCTAGAAAGCTAACTGTGGCATTCCCCAGAGGTTCTACATGAGACCTTCCTCTAAGTCCACTCCCACTCTGTAAGCTACCTGGTACCTTTTATTAAATATCTTTCTGTTTACACTGGCTGATCTGGATTCTACTGCTGCAACTAAGTATACTGACTGCCAGAGTAGTATTTTAATTGTTTGCTTCTTTAAGGTTTGAAGATATGTGGAAGCTCATAAAACATATCTGTCATGGCAATCTTCATATCATTGGCATTTTAACATTATTTTGTTGGGAGAAAGAGAAGAAAGCTCCACACAGAAGGCTAGGTCTTGGGAGCTGTGAGTGCTAATCAGAAGTGCTAAATACCTACCTTCTTCTTCCAAACTGACTCACTAGCCATCTGGGCAGACACATAGTCATTTTCTCACTGGTCTCCATGTGGCAGCCAATGCTGGATGACGACACAGGGCAACCGAGCTCCTGGATGGGGGATATTTGATAATTCACTGTACTTTTAGAGGCTAAAAGAGTGAGCAGTGGGAGATACAGCCGTGAGAAACCCTGTTGATAGAGGGTTGTTAAGCCTGCTTCATGTAGGTTCGTAATTCCCAAAGTGTGATCCCCAAACAGCAGCACCAGCATCACCCAGAATCTTCTTAGAAATACATATTCTTGCACACATACACACACCCCAGGAATCTGTGTTTTAGCAAGGCCTCTAGGTGACTGATGTACGCTTAAGTCTGAGGATCACTGGTGTGGATCATCCTACCCTGCTTGAGGTTAAATGGAGTTTGAGAAAGACAGTGGCAAGGTAGGAAAGAGAAAAGGTATATCTTTGATTTAAAAAGTCCATTTTAGAAATAGACTATAAATTTATTCTTTTTCATATACAAAGTGGAAAAAGTTTTAGTAGAAAGATCATTGTACTGGGAATCTAAATAATTATATTTAAATCTTAGATTTTTAACTAATAATTAAGCAACTTTGAATCAATCATAACTTTTCTGGGCTTCTGTTTTCTCATTTGTAAACTGAAGGAAAGCAATAAAATGTTCTCCAACACTCGCAAATTCTATTTTCTACATTGCTTCCTGGGTACCAGACCCTTTCAAGTACAAACATGATGATGGAAATTTTCCAGCATTCTATTTCCCTACTCAGGAGTTGCACCTGGAGGAAAATTGCTGAAAGATACTTATAGTTCTCCCTCCCGAGTTAGTGGTCCAGTAGTGCACTCCAGCTTAATTCAGATCTGGTGAAATCTATTGGATATCTGAAAGGTCCAAAGTAACTCTCAAAATACAGTAGTAATTATCAACAGCCTGGAAACATGTACAAACTACACACGTATCTCTCATGTTATTAATGATTTTGACCACACATGAGACTTGAATCTGACTAAATTTGAACACTTTAAGATTCCATGTGTGCGTGTGTGAATTAAACACGTTAATCTTCTTCCAATATTCAAGAATCGAGACTCATTGGCTCTTAACCAAGACTGAGGCAGGTAGTCATTACTCTTGGGAAAAACCACAAAATTACCACCCTAAACAATGTGGAAACATTGCAACACAGAAGATTGTATCCACTCAGTGAGTTTGGGAAATTTAGGGGGAAAAAAGAAGAGAGAAAGAAAAAAAGTCATCATTTGTATAATTGGAGCTTCTGAAAATGGAGGAATGGAGGGCTTTGCCTACCTATAAAGCAGAAGGGACCAAAAGCTAATCAGTTAAAGAATTTGCTGAAGATTGAAATGTAAACACATTGCAAAGCCCTAAAATAATTAATAAAGAAAGCTAAGCAAAAGTACAGCAAAAATATGTGTCCCTTAAGGCTGAGATGGTATCTTTCTTCCCACCTCATATTTTGGCAGATAGTAGATAGTAAATATTAGGGATTGGATAATCAAATAAAGGTTGAAAATGAGAATATTTTAACTCTTTGAATGTAATCACAAAGAAATACAATATGTTAGCCTGTGTGTTTCAAGCAGGAACAAGTCGCTTCACCTTTAATGAGCCTAAAATATAGTATATACTCTTCCAAATTTTTGCGATGCCAGTGAAGTAGGCATGAAAATTTCATGTAAGTTTTATTATGTTGAACTTTATGAAATTACAATTATTCACTGCTTTGAACTTACAAAAATGTCAAATTCAAATGGCTCAACCTGATATTTTCTTTGGTCTAGGAGACATCATGTACATTTAAAAAACTGATTAGCACCCTCTTTGTAAACACTGAGTCACAAAGAGATAATCCTTGTACCAGAAGGGATGGAACCAGAATATGCTATCAAGACCCTTCTTAAAACATGTTTTAAGCCAGATTTCTATAGAGGTCATTTCAGGGCACAGTTTTTTTTTTTTTTTTAATAAATGAAACAGCATTGTTCTGGAGCTATTAGAAGAAAACAATTAGAAAAGATTCTTAAAAGTAGGTTTCAAAAATAAATAGTGGCTATGGTGGCACAATTCTGTGAACACACTGAAAACCGCTGAATTGTATACTTTAAAGGAGAATTTCATGGTGTATCTATTGTAGCTCAATAAAGATTTTTTTAAAAAAAATAAAAGGGACTAGAGCTGCAGAGAATGGAAATACAAATTCACTATCTGGACTATTCTGCATCTCCAAGGAGGAAAAAGAGCACATTACTGCCGACCCCAAGCATCTGCCTGGTTGCTAGCCAACCTTCACAGTATCATCCCTGCGAAGATTGCATGTCGCAGCTCACACCCTTGCCAAGTCATGAGCATAAAAACAAATGTAGTATTAATAGCCTCTGGTATTTCCAGCACAATGTTTGAATTCTGGAAAGGGATCCCCTAAGCATTCCTAAATTGAACCACGGTAAGAACTGTCGTCTTGAAAAATGCCATTCGAGTCTTTCTGGATAGGATCTTTTCTCAGACTCACTTGTCCAGTCAAGCTTCTATGGCTGGTTCTAGGGCACAGAATAAATATAGAGAGTTAAATATAAGCAGTGGTACTTAACTGGAGGGGCAGGGGTCATGAATTCCAGATGAAAGGCCAGAAAGCTCAGCAAAATGTACATAAGCACAGACACAATTTTACACACAACATCAGGGCCCGGGGGCCTTTGAATCTCTTCCACGGAGTCTGTATTAAGAATTCTTAGTCTGTATTCTACATAGCGCGCCCTCACTATACTCTATTAGAGTATTTCAATGAAATTCCACGTTGGAAACTAAATACTAGCACTTTAGGGAGACCCTAAAGAGGCCACCTTTTTTCTCACTATCACAAATAGTGATCTTTAATTCCTTGACTAGAAGCTACAGCTTCTAATGGGACACAAACAGCACTAGACAAGAAGGGAATGAATCCAATAAACAGAAATTATAGTCACCTTGTTTCCATTGTCATTGCTCTCTTTTTTGCTTTTTTAAAAATTTTCTACTTGTCATATATAATATTATTCCATCTCCAATGCAATGGCTTCTTTGCCATTGCACGTCAAAATTGCGGAGAAGCCCTATTTTTAATATTAATAATAGCCATTTCCGTCAATTATCAGTAGCAATTACGACCTATTGCAGAAGACTTCTGAAGAGACCAAAAACTCAGTCATTTCTTTCAGTTTATAGGACTAGGCTTTGATCATTCTGAGAAAGTCTCAAGACATGGTTTTGAATATATTTTAAAAGCACCTATTTTTTTTAAAGGGATAAAATCAAAAGTGGCAAGAATTTATTAAGCACCTACGATATGCTTGCCATTATGTTTAAATGCCATGGAGAAGTGTTGCTGTCCAGCCCTACAGCTCTGCCCCTGCAGTCCTGCACTGCTGTCCAACCCTATGGCCCCACCCACAAGCCTCCAGCACTGCTGCCAGAATCCATGGCGATACCCACGTGGCTCTCACTGGCTGCCCAGTAGAAACCACCCCTGTGGTCCAATGCTCTGCCAGGGACTCACTAGACCTTGAGCCACCATCACACCTGGACCCAGTTGGGGCAAATGCCACAGCTCTGATACCACAATCACTGCCTAGATAGACTCGCCCAGCTGCTACTGTCACTGCTGTGGGGAGAACTGGGCATAGCAATCTCTTGCAATGTCAGCCACCATGGAGAGGTACTTGCCCAGTCCCCAACCCAAACTTCCAACAGTGGCCTGGGGAACAACTGACAACATGAAAAAACAAGCTATTTCAACACCTCCAAGTGATCACAATGTATCTACAGCAATGGACTCCAACAAAAAGGAAATTGTCAAAATGTCAGAAATGGAATTCAGAATATGGATAGCAAATAAGATGAATGGAATTGAAGAGAAAGTTGAAAACCAACAAAGAGAAGCCAAAAAAAATTTCAGGAAATCAGTGAAAAAAATAGAAAATCACTAAAGAGCTAGACAACTGTATAGACAACTGCTAGACAACTGCTAGACAGCTATAAGAAAGGATATAAGAGAACTTAAAGAAATGAAAGAGTCATTTCAGGAATTTCAAAATACAGCAAAAAGATTCAACAACAGGCAAGACCAAGCAGAAGAAGGAGTCTCAGAACTTGTAGACAATACCCTCAAACTAACTCAGTCAGTCAAAGATGCAGAAAAAAGAAGAAAGAAGAATGAACAATCATTCAGAGAAATATGGGACTATGAAGTGAACCAATACATGAATTATAGGTATCCCTGTGGGAGAAGAAGAAAAAGCAAAAAAGCACGTAAAACTTATTCAAGGGAATTATTGAGGAAAACCTCCTCAGTATCACCAGAGATTCTGATATCCAGATGCAAGATGGTCTTAGAACACCAGGAAGATTCACAGCAAATAGGACATCTCCAAAAGACATAGACAACAACTTGGCCAAAGTCAAAATGAAGGAGAAAATTCTACAAGCTGCAAGATAAAAACAACTACTAACCTACAGAGGAAAACCCATCAGATTAACAGCATACTTCTCAGAGGAGACCTTATAAGCAAAAAGAGATTGGGGCCTCATTTTTAGTCTTCATAAATAGAACAATTATCAGCCAAGAATTCTGCATCCTGCAAAACTAAGTTTCATAAATGATGAAGAAATAAAGACTTTTCCCGATAAGCAAACACTAAGAGAATTTATCACCATTGGACCTGCTTTACAGGAAATACTCAGGATTGCATTATACATGGAACAGCACAAGAGATACCCACCAGTGTAAAAAACACCCAAGAGTTAAAGCTCACAGCTCTTATAAAACAATAGCACAAGAGGAAAAACAAAACAACAGGTATCATTCAGCATGATAAACAGAACAGTATCCAACATATCAATACTAACACTGAACATGAACATTGTTAATGCCCTATTTAAAAGACATAGACTGGCTGAATGGATGAAAAAACATACCACAAGTATATGCTGTCTCTAAGAAACACATCTAACTTTCAAGAACTCACATAGACTCAAGATAAAGGGACAGAAAAAAATATTCCATGCAAACGGAAACTAAAAGTGAGCAGGCAGCCATTCTCATATCAGGTAAAAATAGATTTTAAGTCAAAAATGGTTAAAAAAAAGGCAAAGATGGTCATTATATAACAATAAAGGGAGTAATTCAATGAGAAGGCATAACAATCCTGCACCTAACACAAAAGCTCCCAGATTCATAAAGCAAATTCTAAGCAAAGAAATAAACAGTAGCATCATAATTACCAGGGACTTCAACGCCCACTGACAGAGCTGGACAAATCATCAAAGCAGAAAATGAGTAAATAAGTAAAGAAACACTAGACTTAAATGAGACTCTAGAACAAATGGACCTAACACAAATTTACAGAACATTCTACCCAAATATGATGGAATATACATTCTTCTCATCAGCACATGGGACATTCTCCATGGTTGATCATATCTTAGGCCACAAAACAAGTTGCAGCAAATTAAAAGAAATCAAAATCATATAATGTATTTTCTCAGAGCACAGTGGAATAAAACTAGAAATCAATTCCAAGAGAAACACTCAAATCTACCCAAAGTCACAGAAATTAAACAAACTACTGCTGAATGATCCTTCAGTCAATGAGGAAATTAAGATGGAAATCAAAATATTCCTGTAACTGAATGACAAAGGGGACATAAGCTATCAAAATATATGGGATGCAGCAAAAGCAGCCCTAAGGGAAAAGTTCATAGACTGAAATGAACTTATCAAAAAGACAGAAAGATCACAAATTAACAACCCAATGTCACATCTCAAGGAACTAGAAAAAAAAAGAGCAAATCAAATCCAAAGACAATAGAAGAAAAGACATAACAAAGATTAGAGCAGAACTAAAGGAAATGAAAACCAAAAAAAAAAAAAAAAAACCAAAAAACATAAAGGGTCAATGAAACAAAAAGTTGGTTCTTTGAATAGACAAAAAAATTGATAGACCACTAGCCAGATTAAGCAGAAATAGAAGAGAAAGGACTCAGATAAGCGCAATCAGAAATGAAAAAGGAAACATTACAACTGATACCACAGAAATACAAAATATCATCTGTGAATACTATGAAAATATCTATGCACACAAACTAGAAAATGTAGAGGAAATAGATAAATTCTTGTAAACACACAACCTCCAGAGCCTAAATCAGGAAGAAATAGAAATCCTGAACAGACCAGTAACAAGTAGCAAGATTAAAATAGTAGTAAAAAATTTCCAAACAGTAAAAAGCCCCAGACCAGATGGATTAGCAGCCAAATTCTATCAGACCTACAAAGAAGAACTTGTACCTATTCTACTAAAACTGTTTTATAACATCAACAAGGAAAGAATCTCCCTAACTCATTCTATGAAGCCAGTATCACCTTGATACCACAGCCAGGAAAGGACACAAAAAAGAAAACTACAGACCAATATGCCTTATGAACATAGATGCAAAAATCTTCAACAAAATACTAGCAAGCTGAATTGAACAACACATCAAAAAGATAATTCACCATGATCAAGTATGTTTCATCACAGGGATGCAGGAATGGTTTAACATATGCAAATCAATAAACATGATTCACAATATAAATAAGCAAAAACAAAGACCATATGATTATCTCAATAGATTCAGAAAAAGCATTTGATAAAATCTAGCACCATTTCATTATAAAAACCTCCAACAAACTAGGCATAGAAGGAACATACCTCAACGGTATAAAAGCCATATATGACAAACCCACAGCCGTATCATACTGAAGGGTGGAAAGTTGAAATCCTTCCCCTTAAGATCTGAAACAAGACAAGAATGCCCACTGTCACCACTTCTATTCAACATAGTGCTGGATGTCCTAGCCAGATCAATCAGGCAAGGGGAAGAAATAAAGTGTATGTTCCTCTGGAAGAGGAGGTCAAACTGTCCCTGTTTGCTGATGATATGGTCTTGTATCTAGAAAACCCTAAAGACTCCACCAAAAGACTCCTAGAATTGATAAATAAATTCAGCAAAGTCTCAGGTTACAAAATCAATGTACACAGATCAGTAGCATTTCTATGTACTAATAACAGTCAAGATGAGAGTCAAATCAAGGACTCAATACCATTTAAAGTAGCTACAAAGAAAATAAAATACCAAAGAATATACTTACCCAAGGAGGTGAAAGATCTCTCTACAAGGAGAATTACAAAACACTGATGAAAGAAATCATAGATGACACAAACAAATGGAAAAACATCCGATGCTCATGGACTGGTAGAATCAACATTGTTAGAGTGTCCATACTGCCCAAAGTGGTTTACAGATTCAACATAATCCCCATCAAAATACCACTGTCATATTTCACAGATCTAGAGAAAATAATTCTACACTTCATTTGGAACCAAAAAAAAGCCCAAATAGCCAAAGCAATCTTAAGCAAAAAGAACAAATCTAGAGGCATTACATTGCCTGACTTTAAATTATACTATAAGGCTATGATAACCAAAACAACATGGTATTGATATAAAAGTAGAGACATAGACGAATGGAACAAAACAGAGAACCCAGAAATTAAACCATCTATCTACAACCAACTGATCTTTGATAATGCAGACAACAACATACACTGGGGAAAGGAAGCCCTACTGAATTAATGTTGCTGGGAAAACTAAATAGCCACATGCAGAAGAATGAAACAGGACCCCTATCTCTCACCATAAACGAAAATTAATTCAAGATAGATAAAAGACTTAAATGTAAGGCATGAAACCATAAAAATTCTAGAAGTAAACACAGGAGAAACTCTTCTAGACATCAGCCTAGGCAAAGAATTTATGACTAAGACCCCAAAAGTAAATACAGCAATAGTAAAAATAAATAAATGGGACTTAATGAAATTAAAAAGCCTCTACACAGCAAAGGAAATAATCAACAGTGTAAAGAGACAACCTAAAAAATGGGAGAAAATATTCACAAACTATACATCTGATAAAGAGCTAACATCCAGAATCTACAAAAAACTCAAACAAATTAGCAAGGAAAAAACAAACCACTCCACGAAAAAGTGGACAAAAGACATGAATGGAAGTTTTTTAAAAGAAGGTAGACAAATGACCAACAAACATATGATAAAAGGCTCAACATCACTAATCATCAGGGAAACACAAATTAAAACCACAATGAGATACCACCTTACCCCTGCCAGAATGGCCATGATTAAAAAGTCATAAAACAATGGATGCTGGCATGGATGCAGAGAGAAAGGAACACTTATACACTGTTGGTTGGACTGCAAATTAATATAATCTCAACGGAAAACAGTATGAAGATTCCTCAAAGACATAAATGTAGACTTACCATTTGACCCACCAATACTATTACTGGGTATCTACCTAAAGAAAAAGAAGTCATTTTATCAAAAAGACTGCACTTGAATATTTATTCCAGCATTATTCACAACTGCAAAGATGTGGAATCAACCCAAGTGCCCATCAATTCATGAATGGATTAAGAAAATGTGGTATATATGGTATATATATATATATATATATATGTGGTATATATATATATATATATATATATATATACATACACACACACACACACACACACACACACACACACACACACCATACCATGGAGTACTACTCAGCCATAAAAAGGAATGAAATAATGTCTTTTGCAGCAACTTGGATGGAACTGGAGACCATTATCCTAAGTGAAGTATCTCAGGAATGGAAAAACAAGTACCACATATACTCTCTAATAATTGGGAGCTAATTAAGGGGCACACATGACACAAAAAGATATAAAGATCATTGTAAAGCTAGAAGTGGGGAGGATGGGAGAAGGTGAGTGATAAAAACTTGCCTATCAGGTACAATGAACACTGTTCTGGTGATGGGCACATTAAAAGCCCCAGCTTAAGCATTAGACAAGGTATCCATGTAACAAAAACATCTGTACCCCCTTAATATTTTGAAATAAGAATAAATAAATAAAATAAATGCCATGGATAACACAAAGGAAAATGCCTTCTTCCTTTAGAGAACTCACTACCAGTTGAGAAGGCAAAACTGACAAATATAAGGCAATGAGAGAACGGAAGAACAATTCTAAGTATTAATATTCATAGACCATAAAATGGAAAAATGTTTCAAACAGAGAAGTGTTTCATGTTTCACCACCTGACTTGCCTATGCTAAAAACAAGACTTTATGAATGCTGCACTGAAATACTATAATTCTATAGGGAAAAAAAGGACATGTCAACAATCACCAGTAAGCATTTATTTTCTGGCATTCTGCGCAGCTCTATACTACACAATACATACTTAGCAAAATTAAGAAGTCATAGTCCTTGTACATAAGTTGTTTACAACCTGAGTTTATGTTTCCCAAATGATGAGAAAGGTTGCTTTCTTTTTTCCCTACTTAAAGTTCGACAGGAAGTTTCAAAGGAGAAATCTGTTCTTGCAAGATTCTCAACCAGAAACAGAAACATTTCCATTAAAAATATAGCAAATAGGACTGTTCTCCTGAGATTTCTAACCTAATTAGTCAGATGAAAACATCTTTCAGATATTCCTCTGCTCATGTGTTTGGAGATGATAAAAAATCGTTGAACATATTTTCTCATTTGCTATCTATGGAACACAGGCTGTGTCACTTGAAGTAAAAGGAGGCTGGCAAAAACAAATTTGCAGGTCAGGCAAGAAAGAGGGCAGGGCTGGAATGAAAATAAAAGAGCCCTGACCAATTCTCAGAGAGCCCAAGCCAATTTTCATTTAAGATATTCATGCCTAATAAACAGTTTTTATCCCTAAACCAAGTTGCAATAAGACTAAGTGGGTAGTGATGAGAATAAATGATGTTAGTTGAATCAAAGAGGATTTTATAAGGGTATTAGATGTGATAACAACTCAATCTGGGGTCATAGTCAAGCAATGATATTACATGAAGGAAAGTCACCTTGAATCCAGCGCACATTTTGTTTATAGTTGCCAGCCCTGAACTGCCTTTCAAACCACCAAGCCCACTCATATACATTAGGCATTATCTAGTCACATGCCACCGACAGTGGTCTTGGAGTTTGTGTGTGTATGTATGTGTGTTATTTTTTGTTGCACCATATAACAGGCACATAGAAAAGTACATAAAATATACATGAA
>NW_012149175.1:1388237-1392292 GCF_000956105.1 Propithecus coquereli
ATATTCATGCCTAATAAACAGTTTTTATCCCTAAACCAAGTTGCAATAAGACTAAGTGGGTAGTGATGAGAATAAATGATGTTAGTTGAATCAAATAGGATTTTATAAGGGTATTAGATGTGATAACAACTCAATCTGGGGTCATAGTCAAGCAATGATATTGCATGAAGGAAAGTCACCTTGAATCCAGCGCACATTTTGTTTATAGTTGCCAGCCCTGAACTGCCTTTCAAACCACCGAGCCCACCCATATACATTAGGCATTATCTAGTCACATGCCACGGACAGTGGTCTTGGAGTTTGTGTGTGTATGTATGTGTGTTATTTTTTATTGCACCATATAACAGGCACATAGAAAAGTACATAAAATATACATGAATTTTTTGACGATTATTTAAACAAATTGACCAATTCAGGCCAAGAAATAGAATATCAACAAACCCCAGCAATCCCCTATGTGTTCCTCTTTACTAGAGATAACCACTATCCTTATTTGTGTTAATCATTTTCTTGCTTTTCTTTGTAGTACTACTGCTTACATATGTATTCCTAAGCAACAGAGTTTGGTTTTGCCTATTTTTGAATTTTGCAGGAACAGAATCATAATGTAGGCACTCTTTTGTGCTGTGATTCCTTTGTTTAACCTTACAGTTGTGACCATTTCCAATTATGTTGCCTGAGTGTTCATTTATATTGCTGTTTAGTATTCCAATTTATTTTTTCATTATACATCAATCCAGGGCCCACGTGCAAGCACTTCTATAGGATATATTCCTGGAATTGCTGGGTCATGTACTATATATACCTTCAGCATTCCTCAATAACACCAAGCTTCCTTTTGATATGATTTTTACATCCTAATTTTAGCCAATCTGGTCAGTGTGTCATTGTCATTTCAATTTTCATTTTTCTAATTGCTAATGAGGTTGTACAACTTTCCCTGGGTCTACTGGCCTCTACCATTTCTTAATTTAGTAATCAACATCTCCTTAATTGGGCTTCTTTATATGCCATGCTCATATATAGCAAGTAGACTTACCAGTTTCCAGTCAATTTGTAATGACTTCACTGTTGTGATTATAAAACTATCATATCAACTTGTGCTTCAATTCATATCAGTCATTGAAACGGTCTGCAAAGGATGGAATGGCTTTTTTGTTGAATCCACTGCTTGATGTTATAAAGAAACTTGTTTAAATCCCAGCCTATATCCGGTCCTTAAGCTAATCATGATGAAGTTGTACTAGGATGAAAAATGAAACTTGAACTCTTTCTGGCACAAAAAGAAGCCTGTTTAGTACAGAAATTGAGGACCTAAGATTCATCAATGCAGGGCATTATGATAGTAGCTTATTGAATTGGTTTCTATTTTCTGAGTGGAATTACAGACTTTGATATTTAGGGTAACACTAGGATTCTCTCTTCTTCTGACTGAAAGAGCCCTAGAATTTCAGAGTAAGAAAGATGTAATATGCTATTATGTTTCGTATAGAGGCATTCATTAACTATTTACCTCACGTGCCCCAAATGGTCAAGGGTAAGCCACACTGTCACTGATAAAGAGCAATTTCTGAAAGAGCCTCTATTTTGCAAAAATGTGGCCTGCTCTACATATCCTTGGGTACGCAGAGCAGAGAGTTTCCCCAGGCTTGGCTTTAATCTTTCCATCCTCTTAGATCATTTGTTTGTTGTCTGAAACTACCTGTTTTCATTGTCTTTCTGTTACAAATCAAAAAAGAAAATCTTTTCAGCAAGTGCTAGGAAATATTTTTATAAAGGACACTTAGACTACTAATTTTGGTGGATGTAAAAGTAAATAAAACTTTGTTTTTATTTCTTTCTCAAATTCCATGAATATACATACATTTTCTAATACTTTCTCTATTATGAAAAATGTATTTCTAAGACCTATCCACAAAATAAATATATTTCTATTTAAATACATAACTACAGAGGATATACATAAATATAAAACTCTTTAGAATGCGTAATTGTACAAACAGCAAAGAAACCATTCAAAGGCATTCATCTTCCTGGGACTTTTTGTTTATTTTGTTTGTTGTCAATGTTCTTTTCAGGGTGAATATCAGACTTATGAAGCACTAAATTCAGTATATATAGGAAAAATAACTTGTGTGAAATGTGTTGTAAAAACAGCTAACCAATTGTCACTCTGATGAAAATAAAACCAACTGTTTAGCTGAACTGAATATTTGGTCACAAAAGTTGCTTCATTTGGACATTGCCTTAATCTCTGTAAGAAGCATGTTAGGGAGGTACAATTGCTTCAAGAATGTTAACCTGTTTACACTTTATCAGAGGTGTCCGCATGGGAGAAATTTTCCTAAATGGGAAACTATTTCTACATTTCCACCAAATATTTTAGACAAGGAAAATTTTTCTCAGTTTTATATCATAATATATTGTGATATTCTCTTTCTGTTGAAGTCTACTTCACATTTCTAGGAGACATTATATTCAATATAATATCCCTAGTATATAGAATGGTGTTAACTACTTACTAAACACTCAAATGCTTGTTGAATGAATAAATGATACTTTTTTGTGGCCTGTAACTTACTTCATTTTGAAGGTTTAATTTAAAAAGTAGGGTGTAGCCATAGTTTTCAAATAAAATAAAGGCATATAAAATTTCTAGTTTGGTCAGGTTAAAACTTTGCAGCCAAAATCGGTCTAAAAGCAGACTAAGAGAATCCTTTATA
Source organism: Propithecus coquereli (assembly GCF_000956105.1). NCBI lineage: Eukaryota > Metazoa > Chordata > Mammalia > Primates > Indriidae > Propithecus > Propithecus coquereli. Next base: position 1,390,961 of record NW_012149175.1, read on the forward strand.
CTCACTCAACAATCCAATTTCAACTTTCAAGTCTTATTATTTAAGAAAAACATTTCATTTAAGGCTGTAGCTTTCATAGCTAATGATTTCTCTAATGGATTTGGGCAAAATAAATTGAAAACCTTCTGGAAAGGATTCGCCATTCTAGATGTCATTAAGAACATTCATAATTCACAAGAGGAGGTAAAAATATCAATTATCAACTCTCACGGATGACTTTGAGGGCTCAAGACTTCAGTGGAGGAAGTCACTGCAGACGTGGTGGAAATAGAAAGAGAACTAGAATTAGAAATGGAAACTGAAGATGTGACTGAGCTGCTGCAATCTCATTATAAAACTTAAATGAAGAGTTGCCTCTTACAGATGAACAAAAAAAGCGGTTTCTTGATATGGAATCTACTCCTGGTGAAGATGCTGTGAACTTTGTTGAAATGACAAAGAAGGATTTAGAATATTACGTACGCTTAGTTGATAAAGCAGCAGCAGCATTTGAGAGGATTGACTGCAATTTTGAAAGAAGTTCTACTGTGAGTACAATGCTATTACACAGGCATCGCGTGCTATAGAGAAATCTTTCATAAAAGGAAGAGTCAATGATGTGACAAATTTAATTGTTGTCTTATCTTAAGAAATTGTCACAGCCACTCTAACCTTTAGCAACCACCACCCTGATCAGTCAGCAGACATCCATATCAAAACAAGGCCCTCACCAGCAAAAAGATTATGACTCACTGAAGGCTCAGATGATCATTCACATTTTTTAACAATAAAGTATTTTCTAATTAAGGTATATACTTTTGTTAGGCATAATGCTATTGCATACTTTAAATAGGCTATAGTATAGTGTAAACAAAACTTTTATATGCACTGAGAAACCTAAAAATTCATGTGACTCATGATATTTGCTTTGTGGCAGTGGTCTAGAATACGATTTACAGTACTTCTAAGGTATGCCTGTAGTTCACGGCCCTTGGAAACGGGACGGGAAGGCCACTACTCAGCTCTAGCCTCTTGGGGCCACACAGAAATTACAGGTTCAGTTTTACCAAATCTCTTCATTTTCCAAGAGAAGTCAGAAATTTTTATTTTTGCTTTAATGTTGATGATAAATTTAAAAATTTGTAAACACTCTGTAGAGGCAAACAAAACACGTTTGATAATCAGATATGATCTGCGTACTCCTGCTTGGACCTCCGCTAAACATTTACTCTAAAAATAATTGTGTGTGTGCGTGTGTGTGTATTGGCAGGTGCAGGGAGGATAAACAAATCAATCACATATGTTATATAGAGTGGAGAAAAAGTAGAAAAGAGAAAAATGTTAAAATTGTTC
>NW_012149175.1:1393523-1394523 GCF_000956105.1 Propithecus coquereli
ATGACCAAAAGAACCCAACCCCCAAACAGTAGTATCACCTTCCTGTACTCCCACTAAGTGAAAATAAACTGGAAGATGGCCAAGCCCCAAAACAGTGAGCTGCTAATCATCATGGTTCTCATACCTCTTTAGGAGGAAAGGAGATTTAATCCACTGCCTGCATGTGCCTTTTTGGGAAATTGCTCATCTGTCTAATTAAGCTCTTCTTTCTTCACAGGTCTGCAGATACATTCAGCAGATAAGTGGCTTCCAGAAAACCTTCTTGCCCTCTTTCTGTTGGTCATAGGAAATTTCTGATACGGTCATTGGAAATCTCCATTTTAAAGAGATTCCATTACTTTGTGTTAATCGCTGGCTAAACTTCATTGACATTTGGTTAGAGAGTGTCATTTCCTATTGGGAAGCACTTTTGAAAAAGCATAAATTAAAAGACTCTCAGAGACTATACAGGTGGGTTATGACCTTGTCACCAGCATAAAGCATCTAACCGCTTACAGACTCCAACTATACATGAACTCAGGCAAGCACAGTCCAGCTTGTTTGTTTTTCCAGTGGAATAGCCATTGTACTTTGGCCTCTGCCCCTTTCATAATACACCACAGGGAACCTGCCCTCTGTCCTGGTTTCCACCAATTAACCTTGCTTTATTTCCTGTCCTTGCAAAGTTAGTATAACCCGCTTCACTTCTACCACAATCATTCACTATTTCCTTCCTTCTAAGCCAGGTTCTTCATTCTACCTCAACTAAAGAAAAATGTAACAGACATTTATGGAGATCTATGTCAGATCCTGGGGTTTTGTCCTCAAGGATCCTGGCTTGCAATTCAGTGGAAAGAAAAATACAGAATTAACCAAAAACTCCACATTCAACTGTAATAGGAGTGGAAAAAATTCTTGATTAACAATACGCTAAAGAAGCAAACAAGGAGAAACAAATGTCGTCCTTCTATGAAAAAGCTATTAATTATTACTTTGAAATGATTTTATACTTTGCAAATAA
>NW_012149175.1:1395273-1409228 GCF_000956105.1 Propithecus coquereli
CAGTGTTACAAACCCAAAACTCTTTTTAAAATATCCTTAATTAATTTCTGATCAAAAGGGGACATGTTTAAAATTCTTCTTTATTCAAAATTCTTCTATCTTTAAGCGAAACCCGATACTCAATTTAATCTTTCTAAACTTCTCTGGGTCCAATAGTTACCCAAACTTGACAACTGAAAGAACCGCTCTAATAAGACTGGCTATTTCTAATCACTGGCCAACTATTTTAAAAAAATTCAAAGTATCTTGAATTGATGACTTGTAATGAAATTTAATAACTAGGATTCCTGACAGCCCACAAAGAATACAAAGTTTCTTTTCTTAATAATGACACCATGTCTGTATAGTGGTGAAATAGGAAGAGTTTCAGTAACTCAGTTTTGTAAAATGTGAAAAAAAAAAGACAAGCGGGCACCAGGAAACTAAGCAAGACCCATAGACTTCCCTATTTCAAAGAAGCAAAAACACTGAGAAATGGAATTTAAGGCCCATATCCTTTAGAGAAGACTTCAACTCTCCAATCTTCCAAGTCAATATTAGCTTTTTATATTGACGAAAGAACTTAAGTTCCAGTATAGCAAAGCCTCAGTTATATACCCTGAGGGAGAGATGAAGGTGATAGGGCCAAACCAAATGGGAAACAATTGATAGAATATTTAAAAAGGATGTGTTTGGCTTTGGCAGGAATATCTTTATATCTGCTTTCCTAATCAAGTTTGGACTTGTTTAAGTCAAAATTAGTTTCTGTTTCCTGGGCCACTGAAAGCAGGAAGAGGTGGCTTAAAACATCCGTCTGGCCAAGGCGATTGCAGCTTAACTAAGGGCAAGCAGCAAGACAGAATCCTGCGCTCAGGTATTCTGGAGTTCAATTTAACACATCTGTTTCAGAGAAATCCAACATTAAGAACCCAACCCCCAAACAGTAGTATCACCTTCCTGTACTCCCACTAAGTGAAAATAAACTGGAAGATGGCCAAGCCCCAAAACAGTGAGCTGCTGATCATCATGGTTCTCATACCTCTTTAGGAGGAAAGGAGATTTAATCCACTGCCTGCATGTGCCTTTTTGGGAAATTGCTCATCTGTCTAATTAAGCTCTTCTTTCTTCACAGGTCTGCAGATACATTCAGCAGATAAGTGGCTTCCAGAAAACCTTCTTGCCCTCTTTCTGTTGGTCATAGGAAATTTCTGATACGGTCATTGGAAATCTCCATTTTAAAGAGATTCCATTACTTTGTGTTAATCGCTGGCTAAACTTCATTGACACTTGGTTAGAGAGTGTCATTTCCTATTGGGAAGCACTTTTGAAAAAGCATAAATTAAAAGACTCTCAGAGACTGTACAGGTGGGTTATGACCTTGTCACCAGCATAAAGCATCTAACCGCTTACAGACTCCAACTATACATGAACTCAGGCAAGCACAGTCCAGCTTGTTTGTTTTTCCAGTGGAATAGCCATTGTACTTTGGCCTCTGCCCCTTTCATAATACACCACAGGGAACCTGCCCTCTGTCCTGGTTTCCACCAATTAACCTTGCTTTATTTCCTGTCCTTGCAAAGTTAGTATAACCCGCTTCACTTCTACCACAATCATTCACTATTTCCTTCCTTCTAAGCCAGGTTCTTCATTCTACCTCAACTAAAGAAAAATGTAACAGACATTTATGGAGACCTATGTCAGATCCTGGGGTTTTGTCCTCAAGGATCCTGGCTTGCAATCCAGTGGAAAGAAAAAGACAGAATTAACCAAAAACTCCACATTCAACTGTAATAGGAGTGGAAAAAATTCTTGATTAACAGTACGCTAAAGAAGCAAACAAGGAGAAACAAATGTCGTCCTTCTATGAAAAAGCTATTAATTATTACTTTGAAATGATTTTATACTTTGCAAATAATGCTATTCAAATATGTGGCCATACATGCATCAGTATGAAATGTAGGGATTAGCAAGCATGTTCATCCTCTCCCACTGACCTAAAATACTTACAGGAAGGAAAAGTGATTCTTATTTATTAAGTTATATTCACATAGAATATAATTATAAATGAGATTAAAGGAAACAAAGGTGATAGTATTAAAGTCTATTGAAGCTAAATAAATATCCTCCTTCTCAAAAAGCATAATATGGCAATAATAGAACAGGCCTGGAATCCAAACACTTGGGTTTTGGCATCCCCTTAGCTCACCTTGAATCAAAATTATACAACCTTTTAGATCTGCTAAAAGACATTGCAGCAGAAATAATTATGAGCCTTTAAGAAGATCTCTGGATTCAAGATTTAACTTTCCAGTGGTTGGCCCAGCGCAGTGGCTTATGCCTGTAATCCTAGCACTTTGGGAGGCCGAGGTGGGAGGATCGCTTAAGGCCTAGGAATTCAAGACTAGTGGTACTGGAATGCTTTCAGCTCTATTCATGCACACCAAATTGACTGGAAGAGTATTTAGTTTATCTATGTGCAGCCCAAATCCTACAGCTCCTGACGTTTGCTACATTTATAGGTTGAGAACAGATCCAGGCAAGGTCAGTTCCATGTAATGCAATAATATTTGTGTCCAGGAAGTTCTTATTATGTGAACATGCATTATGACCACCTCACAATTTCATGGTGGCTTAGGGAAGCCAAAGGTACCATAATACAAAAATAGTCACAAAGGGGATGACTAATCTTTTGTAATACTAGTCACCATTTATCCCCCTTCACTTAACACTAGCTTATATCTCTGCCCATCACATCATTATCAACTCTGACCAATGGTGTGGATGTTGTAGTCATGGATCAAACAATCCAAAGGCAAAGCAATAGATTGCCAAGCAAAATGGCAAACATTGAAAAGTTGTGAGATTTCATAAGGTTGATGAAAATGATGTTGAAAAACTTCTTGGATCTCTTTCTCACTCAAACACACACACACACACACACACACATACACAAGGCAAATGAGTAACTGACAGAGGTGGAATTATTAAAAAATTAATGAATAGAAAATCATTGAGGATGCTAACATGATGGGAATGGCAAAAAAGGAAATATTTGAATAAAAAAGGATTTTTAAAAGAGGCCCTTAAGAAAATGGACAAAGTCCTTACTTAATGCAGAAATCACCCTTACTGTGGTAATGTTGTGAAAGTCAAACATATATTAAGTGAAGATTTTGATATTGCTATCATATGATTTTATTAGAAAAATTAAGCCCAAAAAGGAATGATCAGCATTTGGTTCATCTGTGTTTGTTTTCTTAAAGTGCTAGACATAATTTAACCTAAATTTATTTAAATGTAAGAATAAACAACTTACCACCATGAAATTTAGTTTCCCTTTGAAGATAAAGACCTAATCACAGTTCTTTTCATTGCTTTCTAAACATTGAATGTGGATTCATTTTTAGGAGCTTTTAAAATTGGGGGAGAGATATATATGTATGTGTGTGTTTGTGTGTGTGTGTGTGTGTGTGTGTGTGTGTGTAAATCTTCCGTGGATAATGAGGAGCCATTCACTATTCGGTCATGGTCTTTGCCCCAAAGGAGCTTCTAAAATCCTGCCAGGCAGCATCACCTATCAAACGAGTCATAGGTAAGCCTTATACCATCAACCAGTGCGGAAGGATTCTTTTGAATGCTATACACACATAGCCATGATCAGTTAACTTAGTGCTGATGGAAGAGTTTTGCTTTTTATTTTAAATTATGCCATTTCCTTTGATTAAAAGGAAGGGCTTAGCACGCTAAATTCATTATCCCAGGTCTAATGAAAGAGCATTTATCAAATAAAAAAAAAGTCTCTAACGTGCTGAATGCTACGTTATGTACCTCAGGTGGCTAAGGATGCTTAGTGGAAAAGGTCAACTGCAATGCAATGGGGCACATGTAAGCACAAGAGGATCCTGCTCCAAATCAGTGTCATATACAAACAGAAAATACAGCCTCCTCCACCCCAAATGTTCCAGTCCTACACCCATGGCAAATTTTTTGGAGCTCTATTAGGAAAAAGAACTACTCTCTCTACTGTAAGCTATGAAGCCCTCAATGGGAAACAATTTTATCTCATCCCTTTCCTCCTGAGGAGGTAGCCTGCTACGATATCAGGAGCCCAGATGTTTTGTAGACAGGCCGAGCTACAAATCCCACCTTTGTATTTACAAGCTATGTGGTTTGGACATGTTTCCTACCCTTTCAAAGCCTCAGTTTCAATCTCTGTGACATAGAAATAATAAACAGCTGCCTCATGGAGTTGCCAAGAGACTAAAAATGAAGCAATGACTCTAGAATGCCCAGTAATGTCCTTCGTAGTAGGCACTTTAAAAAAATGTTAGTTCCCATCACTTCCCCCGTGCCAAGAAAGACTATGGGGAAGCATAACCCCTCTGGCACCTGGTGGGAAAGGAGGAACTGAAAGAGGAAAAGGGAGTGTGAGAGGAAACAGAGAGGGTGACACAGACTAACTGCACCAGCACTGCCCCCACGCTCCCATTTCACCCAGGGCTGGTCCTAATCTCACATGGAAATGAGGGATAAGATATTTGTGTGTCAGACAGAAAGTACAAATTCAGTGTGTCTGACTCAAAAACTTGGCAAAGCTGCCCAGAAGCAGATAATAAATATAATCACCCTGATCTAATTCAGACAGAGACCTCAGGCTTCGGTCACTGCCAGCTGAGAGGTCCTCCTGTCATGGGAAGGTGGCCTACATGGGACTGTCACTAATGGTTTTCTAAATTCGTGTCAAATGTGATCTTCTCAGGAAGGACTTACATTTCTTTTAAGGTGGTTTATGAAAGGAGTTCTCTGAAAAAATAGAAATTCAACCAAAAACCGGGTCAATGTTCATGTTGGTCTTCATTTTCAAGGCCTGAGCACTTTTATCTAGAATCATTCAACAAATATTTATTAAAGCTAAAAATACCTGCTGTGTCAGACCCTGTGGGTAATAAAGAGGTGGAGGGGGTGGATTCCCCTCACAAGAAACTTGCAACCAGCCAACATGCACACAACTACCTGTGTGCAATAAATAATTGACCCATGAGACAAAACAAAAAAAATCTGTACTTAAGTGATAGTGTTCAAGCATGCATCCTGCCTCAGAGAGCTCTCATGAGGCTCAAATACAGTAATAGCACCAATGTATGTGTTTAACAAATTAATTCTCCCTTCCTCCCAGGAAAAAACTAGGGAAGGGTACTATCAAAGCCAAGGCAGCAGGGAGTCACAAGGAGGAGGTTATCAACTGCAAATGCTACAGAGAGATTTTGACAAAAAGGAAGTCACTACTAACCTTTTAGAGAACTGTTCCTTGAGTGTGATAAAGATCAAAGCCAGTTGATTGCAAAGAGTTAGCAAAGGAAGGCATAGCTAGCAAGTGTAGCCAATAGGTCTAAACTATACACTTGAGAGGCTTGGGAGGGAGGTGGAAGGGAGAAAACCCATAAGCTTTGGTGAAAGTCATTCTGCTTAATTTTTAAGACACATAGCTCTGTTTTAACAGCAACTTCTTCTACTAAGGGGGAGAGAATTAAAATATTCTAGAACTTACCACAGCCCTAACTTGAAACCATCAAGGCAACTACATGGCCTTGTGCCTCCAAGGAATTAACAAATAGGTAGAATCATTTTTTTCCCTTTCTAATCAAACAATTCTAAAAACAAAACAAGACTAAACTTCCCTGGGATTTGTTTAAATAGATGTTTATTTCATCAAAATTCTATAAAGCAAAATAGAGGCTGATTAGTTTTATCTGCAAGAAAGAGTCAAAGGACTTTTGCCAGGGATCCTGCTAATCCCTGTTAAAATTATTAAGAGTTAGCTTATACTTCAAGTCAATAAACAATGACTTATTATATTGGTTTATTACATCCCTCATATTACCGAGTAAATGTTACAGGAAATATAAAGATGTTCATGACAGCAAGCCCTTTGCTCTCAGGAGATTTTTAACTCAAGAGAGAAGACAGAAAATGTATAAATAACTTGTATATAAAGGCCGCTGTGACCAATTTAATAAAGAGCTAAAGAGATTCATTAAGAGAAAAAAAGAGAAAAAGCTAATTCTGGACTAGAGAGCTTAGACCTTTTTTTTGGAGGAAAATGGATTTAAGCTGGGCTTTGAAGATAGCATAAGCAACCCCAAGGCAATTATGGCAGGGTTGAAGAGGGGGTGGAGGGAAGTGCAGTTCCTTTTGATTCCAGGCAGGAGGAACTAATGAGTAAAACCAAAGGCAAAGAGGACAGCCATAAACAAGAGACCACAACAGCCTAGAAAGATAGTCCAAACATCCACCGTACCAAAATGAACTTCAAAACCCAAGCCCTCTAGATGGAAGATCTTGCCTCTGGGCCTTTCTGTCTAATTCATTATTGTGTTAATACTCATGCCACTGTTTCCTAACTTCAGTATTTCAGCTCTAGGGCCTATTTTTTTTTTTTTTCCCATTGTACTCATACTGCAAAAAGAGGAAATAACTCATCCAGTGGTGGGGATTTCTTAGTAGGGTTTTGAAGAAAGTTGCTGGGGGTGGCTGACTCTGCCAAAATGTTTCCTTTTTCTCTTGCTGTTTGTCAGATATTGCCGTTGAGCAACCCTAGGGAGAGTCATCAACATGCAATCTCATCTGATGTATCTTCCTTTACTCACTCAGACTCAGCCCTTTGCCTCTTTTTGGGGGGGTGGAGGGTGGCAGGGGGGCATTCTTTAGAGTTTCACAACCTCTTACCTTTAATTGCTGAATAAATGTAAAAACATTTGTGTATCTGGCATCAGACATAATCTCCAAGAAAAAGTGCTCACTGTCAGAGATGTCTGTGCCCTACCTTGTACATCTCTATATTTTGCTTTGCCATTATTTCATTTAAAAATTTCATTTCCGTTTTTCTCACAGCTTCCACATTCAAAACAACAAATTCTCAAGGTGGTCTTTTCTTCCAAGTCTCCCCTCTTTTGAGATGTGGATGACTGAAATAGACATTCTCATGAGCTCTACCAAGTTCAGAGTATCAATCTCTTCCAGAGAGCCATGAAAATATTCCACACCAATAAACCATTGATGCAAGTACAGGAGATGGAATATTTGAGTCTAATAGGATCCTAAAACTGACTTTCAATCCCACAGATAGAGGAAATCAACTTCATTGGCAGATCGAGAAGGTTTACAGTGTCCTAGAGGCAGGGCCCTGACACTGTGGTTACTCCTCTATTCAGCTAGCACAGATAAAGTTTATCCCCAAATCAACCTGACTTCTTTTGGATCAGCCAAGAAAACTCTCCCTCCTCCCCCAATCTCTCTTCTCTTCATCCATCTCCATATGAAGAAAAATGGTTTGGGTTTTGGTGGAGGTGTTTAGAGCAGAATTCCAGACTGGATTGTTAAATACAGTTTTAGTCTAGTGAAAGATATGACTGTGCTAAAAATGGCTAAATAAAACAGGTAAGAAAAACAAGGAAGCACATTGATACTTTCAATAGTCCGTGGCTTTTATAGACCCTACCACTCCATGCCTGTGTCTGGACTCACAAACTTTGGGGCAACAAACATTTTTAAAATATTCAGGACTAAGAACTAAGAAGGACTGTAAATGCATTAAAACAGTTTCTAGGACCTGCCTCCGTTTCCCTAGAGAAGCTCTCCACTCTACCTATTATCTTTTTATGTAAGTATCTTCTGGCCACAAATACTGAAAAGGGTCAGTCAGATCCTGGGAAGTCACTTGTGGGCTCTGTCAACATACAAAGGAAGCACCTGCTGTAAGATGTTTCCTGTCTGAGGCCATCTTCACTTCCAAGTTTGTTGTGATATCCCCAAAGCCTTCAACAGTGCCTGGGGCTTAGTAGGAGATCGTAAATATTTGTGGAATATTGAATATTGAATGAATTAACAAATAAAAAGTTCTCATTGTTGGTGAGGTATGTGCTCTCTTAATTGTCTACCTGGCCCCAAACCAGCCTTGCCCTAACCCCTGGTCTCTAGTCTCTCTGAATCCTTGCCACTTGTGTCCATAGGGGTTTCCAAGTTCCATGATTCTAACCTTTGGGATCTTAGCCTAGATTGGACTCAAAGGCACCGGCTAGACTGGCAACTTTTATGGCTATCTCAGAATTAGACTGTTCATTAAAATGACTTTAGTACCTCACTGTCTGACTTACCTTGGTTCTCACAATCTTAAATTCCAGAACTGTAGTGACAAAATTCCATATATAGTACGAGGATATAAAAAAATAAAAATTTAGGGAGAGGGGATTCCTAAATATAATAGCCAGGCTTCAAGATGTCTCCTGATGACCCCTGCCTCCTGGTCTCCATGTCCTTGTATAATTCCCTCTCTTGAATGTGGGCAGGACTAAGTTCTCACTTCTAACAAATTGAATATGGTAAAAGTGACAGTATGTAACTTACAAATTCGGTTATAAAAGACTATATGCTTCCATTTCTCCCTATCATCACCTGCTCTGCGGGAAGCAGTGTCATGTGGAGCTGCCCCATGGCAAAGCCTATATGGTGCAGAACTGAGGCCCCCAGCCAACAGCCAGTGAGAAACTGAGGTTTGCCAGCAACCACCTGTATGACCTCGGAAGTCTTGGAATGACTGAAGACCTGGCCAATAGCTTGACTGCAACTTCCTGAGAGACCCTGAGCCAGAATCACCCAGCTACAGAAACCCAGATTTCTGACCCACAGAGACTGTGATATAGTAAGTGTTGTTTTAAGCTACAATATTTTGGAGTTGTTACATAGCAATGGATAATTAGTGAGCAAAACTAGAGGTTGACAAACATTTTCTTAAAGTGCAAGATAGTAAATATTTGGGGATTTGCAGGCCATGTGTCAGCTTAATGCAGTTGTGTGAAGGTCTAGGCCCAACGTCCTTTTGTACATTAAGGAGAATTCCTCTCAGTCTTTTTCTAAAGCGTTCTTTTCAGTCAAGCCTCTATCCATTCTACAGAAACTTCCTCAAATGGAAGAAAAGGATTAAAACATTATATTTTTTTCATTAACACCCACATTTCTGCCAATGTTCGTCTTCTATTTAGTCCAGTCACTTGAAGACAAACAGACACCACCACAATCAGGTAATTCAACAAAACCAGCCATGTATAGTGTATGATGTGGCATTGTGTGAACACTTATTGTGTATAAGACACCCTCATTTAGCTAAACCAAACTAGAACACAATAAAAGAGGAAGGTTATAAAGGAACATAAGAAACGTGAAGTTGAATGTCATGGAAAGGTCAAGGAAGGAGAGAGATGGTTCAATTGGGCAGATAAAGAAAAAGTTCAACGTAAGGATATGGCTTTTGAACTGAGCCATGAAGAGTCAGGAGGTTGTAGTGATTTAGGGGAAGGGTTTACCAAAGTCACCAGGACCAGCAGTAAGAATGCTTGATTTGGCAGAGAATCACAAACAACACACAGACCTCCCTAGCCTTAGCAAACTATAGCAGACACAGATCTTAGACCACACGGAGTGGTGGGAAGAACACAAGCTTTGGCTATAAAAAGACATGGAGGCTAAGGGATGAGGTCCAGTCACCATGCAGTCACTTATTGATTTTATTACCTTACAAAAATTATTTAACCTCACTGAGCCTCAGTTTAATCTTCTGTAAATGTTGAGAGTGATTAAAAACAAATTGGCAGAGTTGTTTGTATTTGTAAACAGGAAGCATAGCTCTTGGCACATGTTATATTTGAAATAAATGTTAATTATTTTATTATTATAAAATTTCTCCATAGCAAAGATACCACAGACCTAAGTACTTCCTTATATGTAGATAAATTTCTTCTTTTAAGATTACTCTGTATCTAACGTCTAAATTCTCTTTCTAAAATTAACTCTGGGATTTGGAGACGAGAATAATAGAAACCTCACATGACATTTTTCCAGGAGCAAGCTACTGAAAAAACTGCTAAATATAGGATATGCAAAGAGGAGGGAAATGGAAAATTATGGACATATAGAAAAATTATGGCTATAAAATTTCAAAGAAGTCATACTGCAAAACTTCCAATGCTGGAATTTCTTATAAAGCTGAATTATATTTATTTCAAAGAGAAATATTTTGGAAGGCTGGGTTTGAGAACTTCCTCACATTTTGACCCACTACTTTTAATTGTGCTGGAACTTCACTGTCAGTCCTCACATTGGAGATGTATCATTATCTAAACAATCATTTTCATTTCACAGAAATCCCAGGACTGTTTTTCTAACAATTGAGCCATAACAGTGCTGTTCCCATGGTTACCAAGAGTTCTAATTTCGGTTCCTCAATATGCATTTAATCATGTAAGATTATACAATGCTTCAGAATAGGACACCCTTAGTTCCACATGCTCTTCTTTCTATTATTTTTCTCTAAGTTTCTCACACCCAATCCCCATTTAAACTTCCTGTTTTGCTCATTTTTTGACTAGATAAAGCTTGTGTATCCAACCTCTATAGGGATCATGTTTTTAGATAAATTCAGGGCAAAGAAGCAAAGTTAAGGGGCAGGAGTTGGGCAAAGATTTAAAAAATCAGCTCCTTGTCACTCTATGTGGTCCTAGATTTAGCCCATAATCATGGTGGTAAGAGAAAGAGCAACGAGAATCCCAGACGATAGGGTCCTCAGGGATTCAGTTTGAATTTCTCAACAATAACAGAAACTGGAAGCTCATTGCTCTAGAAGGTACTCTCTCCAGAGTCTGGGGTCTTACACCGGAGTCCCCAGAATAGGCTTCAGAGGAGCTCATCAAGTGCCTGAAATCATGTATAAGAGGAGTGTGTGTGTGTGTATGTGTGAGGGAGAGAGAGAGAGAGAGAGAGAGAGAGAGAAAGTCTCCATGTGCGTGTGACTCCATGTGGCTAAGGGAGTTCACTTTCATGAGAAGTAGACCCATAGCCTTAATCAGATTCTCAGTGACATCTGTACACCAAAGACAGTTTTGAAAGAAAAACACTTCTCTTAAACAAGATCTGTTTTACAAAAGAGCTCTGAGGAGCCAAGCTGTTAATAAAAATAATTTTGGTAAAATTAGTATTCTATCCTCAATTATTGAGGAGGATATTGAAATTTGTCATAAAGTTTATAGAAAATCAATATGGAAATGTATAACAGGATCCATAAAGATGTTCTTCCTCTTGGTTCCAGTCATTGCATTGCAAGGATTATAATTTTACGAAACAAGAAAGGTAAAAGACTAAAGAGATGCTCATTTTGATATTATGAATAATAGGGGAAATTAGAACCCAATGTTAGAGACCAATTGAGCAAATAATGTGATATCAACACAATGAAACATTATAAGGCCACAACTACAAAGATTCTATAGGAAAATATAAAACATTTATGATGAAATATTAAATCACAAATGTGATTATGTGTGATATGAATAAAACTAAGACAAAGTATGGTAACCCTTGAAAAATAATTTGCAAAATAGTTGTATTAAAGTAATGGGATTTTGTGTGATTTAGTTATTTTTGAATCCTCCCAAATTTTAATATCTTATTGAATCAATGTTAAATGATTTCCAACAGTTGTGGTCCCAAATCAGTTCCCCCATTATGTTCCATGTAAGAGATGACAAAGGCATCAGCTTAAGAAAGAAGAAAGAGAGGATTTCTTTGAGGATGAAGTTGATACTATGCCATGGCACTAGGCCAGGCAAGCACCAGTGTATGTGTTGTTCTTTTTTTTCTGCTATTAGATTGGGATGCTTATTTTGTTAAATAAGTATATTCTTATGTATGAAACCTCTTTAGAGGAGGAACTAAAATGAATTTTTAAAGTACAATCTAATGTTATATCAAAGATCTAAACTTTTATCAACTATAAAATGTGTTTCCTCTCTTTTTTTCTTTGAAATGGGGTCTCATTCTGTCACCCAGGCTGGAGTGCATGGTGCAATCATAGCTCACTGCAGCCTCAAACTCCTAGGCTCGAGTGATCCTCACTCCTCAGCCTCCCAAGTAGCTAGGACTACAGGTGCACGCCACCATGCCCTTCTTATTAAAATGTGTCCTTCTTCCCACCTTGGCCCTGAATTAGGCTGTGGCACATGTGGGGAAGACCCAGAGCCTGGTCAGCTTCTTCTCTTTCTCACTCAATCCTCCTCCTCCATTCTTTAGGATCAGACTTAACACAAGGATTTAGGAGAAAAGGTCACAGTCTTAGGTAGTTAAGATCCTCCTCTGGAGAAGTTAAAGAAAACAGGTTAGCAAGAATGACCTGTTTGGTGATAGAGCAAAGAGAGAGAGGTGTATTTTCACTGACACTAGGGCCAGAGTGATTTCCCAGAGTGCTGTGGCAGGGCACAAATGTGAACTTTTTTGGGGGAGGCTGAACATCCTGAAATGAATGCCACCAAGAGGATATCTGAATGAGTGGGGCCACCCAGCAAGGCAGTGATCTGCAAGAAGATGAGGTACTTAAGAAAAGTCAAGAGCAGGCAGTTGTAGAGCTTTGCCCAAGCCAACAGAAATGGAGTTGAGTTTGCCAGCAGTAAGATCTCTAAAGAAACCTATAAAAGTGACCCATGAGGAAAACAGTTATTTTATAGATAATTTTTTAAGCATTTTCTATATGCTAAGCACTGCTCTGAATGTACTACATATATTCATTAATTTAATCTTCACAAAAACTCAAAATAGCACAGTCTATTATTATTCCCACATTACAGATTTTAAAACTAAAGCACAGAGGGGTTAAATAACTTGTACAAGGACACACAGTTAGCAACTAGTAGCAATGTGATTTGGGCCAGGCACAGTGGCTCACACCTATAATCCCAGAGCTTTGGGAGGCTGAGACAGGAGGATTGCTTGAGGCCAGGGATTCAAGACCAGTCTGAGCAACATAGCAAGATCCTGTCTCTACAAAAAATAAGAAAAATGAGCCAGGCATTGGTGAATGTGCTTATAATTCCAGCTACTTGGAAGGCTGAGGTGAGAGGATCACTTAAGCCTAGAACTTTGAGGCTACAGTGAGTTATGATCATACTACTGCACTCCAGCATGGGCAAAAGAGTGAGACCCTGTCTCAAAAGTAAATAAATGTAATTTGAATCCAGGAGCTGGCTTCAAGGTCTTGGCTTTTAATGACTACACTAAAGGACCCACTTGAAAAATAGACAATTGTTTATCAACCACACAAAGGCCCCAATACCCAATTACCAAATTTGGCACCAAAATTTGCCACCAAAACTCTTGTGCAGTTCCACTTACTATCTATTAATATTTACCATACAGTGAAAACATACCTAGGATATCCTGATAAAGAATGAAGGTAGTCTGGTCATCTAAGCATCCCAGCTAATAGCCAACCAACTGTCATATGTAAGCAAGTGCCACAGAGACCACAAAATCCACCCAAATTAAATCACTGGCCCACGGACTCAGATTTAAATAAATTCTCATTGTTTCAGGCCACTGAGACTTTGGGCAGTTTACAGCCATAGATAATTGATACTCTCTTAAGTCAAGATTTTCTTCTGTAATCACCAAGGACATCAGTGAGGACTCAGCTAATGAGTGGGAGTGATGACAAGGAGGAGCTGTCTGGAGAGTGGCCCCAGTGGCACCCTAGAAGCCAGGTATCTGCCTACCTGGCAGATACAGAATCCATAAGGTGGCTGAAAAGCCATGTGTGCAGGGAAGGCTGCCCCAAGGAGGGAAGTAGCATGCTCTGTTGTGGTTTTTAGACTGTGTGTCAACAGTGAGAGTGCTCAGCATATATTTTTATTCAGTTTTAGCAGAAGGCCAGTTAATTAATCAGTCTCCAGTTGAATGCTTACATGTAAGAATTTAAATCATATTTTAAATATCAACCAGGCTAGCAAGATATGCCTTATTGATGCTCTTGGAAGGTTAAGTAAATTGGAAACCATGTGGTGATATATTAAGAACCACAAACATGATAACCACAGCCATTGACCCAGAAATCCCAATTCTGAGAACTTATTCTAAGAGAGAAAATCCACTGTATGTAA
>NW_012149175.1:1409278-1411016 GCF_000956105.1 Propithecus coquereli
AGCATACATTAATTCCTTATAAATGAATTATATTTGCAGCTATTCAGTCACCTCAACCTTCTATCTTTTGCTTAAAACACACACTAAAACTCACACACACACACGCACATGCACACTCCCCTTCAGGTGAGGCTTACCATCAAATTCATCTCTGCTTCAGCACAATTTAATATGTTGAGGGCATAGCAGGAGGAAAGAATAAGCTGTTACACAACTCATCAGGAAATTCTCTCTCCTGCAGCTTCTCAGCAAGGCACAGGGTGGAAATTTAACAAGGGATAAAATAGAGACAAGATTTTTGGATAAAGTATAGCATTCATACAAAGAATATGTTGTAAGGTTTTTTGTTTTTGTTTTTAGTCATATCAAAGAGACTCTTGCAAATGTGCTAAAATACCTTATTTATCAAATCAATTTTAACTTTTGAATGTTTTTGAAGCTACCCACCATGTTATAGGTGCTTATGTTGTCTTATGTAGGAAAAATCAGCTACAATTCCTGAAACATTCAATGTTGCCTATTGTCCTGTGTGCTTAGTATTCTGATGGGGGATATGAATGTCTTCCTTGGGAGTATCATATAGGAAATAGTTTCTAAGGGGACTTGATTCTATAAAAATTTAGATTCATAAGTTTGAATTCAATTTCAAATTCAGTGACCCCTTTAGTGTATTATTAAAGCAATTTCACTGTTCTGTTGCAATCTGGCTTCTACCTTTTCTACTTTTCTGAAATGCCTTGTACCAGTGTTATCAACTGATTCCTACTTTCTAAATTCAACAGAAGATGAATTTAGAACTAGTCTTACATTGACCTATTTTCATTATCTGTAATTGCTGACTATTCCCTGATCTTAGAATCTCTCTTCTCTCTTATTTTTTGTAACAAAACTTTTACCTATATGGAAAAAATATTGTATTATAATTACTTAAACACAACAACATGGATAACAATTTTAACAGTGTTATTTGTACGTGAAGCAAAGAAAAAATTATGAGTTTAATTTTCATACAGAATGAGTATGAATAACATTTTTTCTTGTTTTCATTATTAGTTATTTTAATGTCATTAAAATATTATTTATGAATTTTTAATCATCCAGTCAAATCTTGTTTATATAGATTAAATAGCATGAAGAGAGACACACTGGCTTTCCTGGTGAAAAAAAGCTAGTGGACTGTAATATAAACTTAAACTTTTGAAATTCTCACAGACTAGTTTAAATCGAAAGCTTAAACGAATGGCCTTAACAAATACGTAATAAATCTTGGTGGAATTAAAGTATTTTTCTAAAAGGTGAATCTTAAAGTCTGAATTAATCATAGAAGAGTTTCTGAGCTTGTAAATAGAGGAAGCCCAAGCACAAGGAGGTAATGACTATCCACAAAAGATTTATTTCTGTATAGCTGCCCTCACCAAGCCAATGAGGAGCTGCAGCTCCAGGCTGCATGGTGCACGTACCTCCATTATAACAATTATCTTGCTACTTTGTCATTACCTGTTTACATGTGTGTCTTCCCTATCAGACTATAAACTCCTTGAGGGCAGGAGAGTAGATATTCATAAATATGTTGCATTAAAAGAATTTAATAATCTATGTTTGAGATTAAAACACCTTAGTTGCTAAAACTTTGCAAGAAATTTAATTTTTACATATTAAAAAAAATCATTTACTTACTTTGCATATTTATTTTCAAACATGATCCACAAGAATTTGAGTTAGTTTACAATCAATAGAT
>NW_012149175.1:1411066-1423124 GCF_000956105.1 Propithecus coquereli
CTTATTACTGAAGACACATTTCAGATTCATTTTCAGGGCATTCTTATTCTATATATGTCTTACATGTTAATGTTCTCAGATGTGTTTCCTTACTTTTGTTCTCTTCCATTCTTCCACGTTACTTCTAATTTATTTCATCCACTGTTAAATTCTTAACTCATTTTTATCTGCAGATAGCAGCTAAAATTATATCTCTAACATCTCCAAGTTTCATTTCAGAGCTCAGACCTGCATAACCAACTGCCTCTTGGAACTTCCATTTGGATATCCCATAAGTATTTCAAATTCTCTAAATGTGAAATTAAGATCATGATCTCTTTCCCATCCCCGTTTCCTAACCTCTCCTCCTTTTTCCTTACATTCTTATTTCGCTGACTAATGACAACTAACATCAAGTTGCAAGCTCAAAAACTGTCTATCGGCCTTGGTTTTTTCCTCTCCCTTTCTGTTCCTACTTCAAATGCCACATTTTTTTCTGTTAATTCTATCTCCTTAATAGCTTTAGAGTCAATCCCCCCTCTCTTACTTTCCTTAAGGTCCTTATCACTTCTCATCTGCTACCCAAGTCTCCTTTTCCCGTGTCTCCTCTTCCTGTCTCCCACTTCCCCCTTTTCCTGCCTCTATTTTTTCTCTGCAAGGCACCAGTCTCATTATGTCATTGCCTTGCTAAAATATTCCAACTTTTCTCATTCTGTTTATCCAAGCTCTCCGTTGGAAACTCTCTTTCTGCCTAATCAAGTTTATTCAAAATAAAAAATAAATAAATCTATTGTTCTAAGTAATTGAAACTTAGAGATGTGGATCTGGCTTGCTCAAATATGAGTTTGGGATGCATCCCTTCTTGGCTTTCTTTGTTCGATGAATCTGTTCTCAAAATCCATGTGTTGGCTGTCAGCAGCTTTGAACTTACATCATTGAACTACCCAATATAAGAAAAAGTAAGAAGGTTCATGCCCTGATAATTTGACAAAAATCTCTAGTTTGGGTCTGCTTGGCTCTGATTTGCCTGAATTTGTTCATCTGTCCCATGAAGGGAAGGTGAAAAATACATACTGCCTCATTCTGTCATATGTTACACCCTTGGTTCCTGAAGAAGAGTTACTTCTACATAATATAGACATAGTGTGGTTTGCTTGAAAAAGACAATATTTGAAAGTAATTGAAGTGATAAACATTTTTAGTAGCCTCTTACATTGAAAAAAATTATTTAGAATTGTTTAGACTAATATTGTCTATCACATAATGATGTGTAAAACCTTAGACATATTTTCTGAAAAGTCAGATTCAAAGGTTGAAAAATATGTCCTTTTTAAGTAAAGGACTGTACCATGCATTACATATACTTATCTATATAATGGTCACAAAGTATACATTAAAAAGTGTATTATAGATTTAGTCATAGTTGGTCATTCAGATTCTTGTGGAATGGATTTTTTTCTCTTTTTATCTTTATGTAGAATATTTTTAAACCATTTAAACTTTGGCCTATATTTATACCCTGCTTTTAGCATGTATTTGTTATCTATTCTTTAACATTTGTCATTTTTATAAATGATCAGTTTATTGAAACAATTAATTACTTTATGTGATTCACTTGTAAAGTGAGATCAACTGTCACATTTTACATCCAAATTGACATTCTACCTGAAGGTGAGATCTTCAAAGGTAGATAATTTTTAGGGCCACTAATTTTGAGGATAATCTAGCAAAAGCTAGAACAAACAACTCCAGAGATGATGTATAGCAATATAAACATCTTTTCATAGTTAAACTAAAAGGAATTAGCAAAGAAAATTACAATTGATACAAATTATAAAAGTAGAATTGTAATGTTAATATGAGGACCTGCCATACATTGTTTGATTTTATTCTCATTTTTATAAAATAATAAGAATTGTTATTTTAGTAACAGATACAAACTGATGTGAAGAAAACTAGGTCATATAGTAAAGAATAAATTATAAGAAACTGTGGTTTGTCATTTCATTGTATTGACATAGATTCAAGGATCTATAAAATCATATCGCAGAAAGCATATTCTTCATTTGAAATTCTGCTATAATAAAAACATCTTTTTCATAATTATATTCCCAACAGCATTGGCCCGTATGGTGCCAACAATTGTTTATTAAATGAATAAATCAGAATTTTTTTCAAGACAGCAGTTTCTCCTGAATAATCTGTACTTTATATCTTTGATTTCTATAAACAGAGCATTATTATAGACATTTGAAAGATGATTTTCCTGAATTCTCAGAAAATATTGTTGCAAACATTATGTCTATGTTAGTATCTTTTTTTTTTGTATCATAGAGTGATGTAATAAAATCAAATGCCCATTCACGGTAATCATGCACGTCATATATGATTCATTCAAAAGTTACATTAAAGTGTTTAACTGTGGACTCCTCAGATTATATGATTGTTTTAAAATATTTCCTAGCATTGATATGCTGATGAGAGCATAGCAGTCATGCTCTCATCTAGTTGCCAGTTTGGTTTCACACAATGAAAATCACAGAATGATAACTCATGATGATGATGAGATATTCACTTCCAGTAATCACAGAAATCACTCAAATTTTTTATATTGCTCTACCTTGAGAAGTAAAAGAACATATTATATCATAAGTGTGGCCACTGAATACATTTGTTGAATGATAATATGTAGAGTCCACAATAAACACTTCATTCTATAGCTCTAAGAACCCAAGAATCTACACTGGCCTTACTTGAGAATAGGGAGGATTCTTGGCTGTGCAGCACATGTCTCTTATTGTCTTGGCTACCATGGCACGTTATCATGTTGATGAAAAAGGTGCAAAAAGTAGGACAAGCACAAATACTTGGGTTTTTTTCAATGCAAGTCGCATGACCGAACTCAGAGTGAAAGTAGAAGGATACTGCAGTTACATGGCTAAAAGCAGAGGATGTAGAGAAAAGTGAAGAATAGATACCATTTTGGCCATTTGGTTTATATTTAAAATATAAAAAAAAATGTAGCCCCAATTTCCTCAAATATTCTTATTAATATTAGAATATTAAAAAACTTGTTTCAGGGACCTATATATCATTTTCAATAGTGTATTAAAGAAGCAGGACATTCAAATGGTGGTTTATACCTGGGAGTCAGGTGGATGATATGTCTGGAGCATCTTTTTATGAATAGAAGGACCCCAATTACTATCTAGAAATAGAGTTCAGGAATTTATCCTGAAGGAAAGCTGATATACCCTATATGACCACTAGATAGTAGATTAGGAATTAGGAGGGGCAAAGTGGCATGCTAGTGGCCACCAGGAATTGGAGAACATAGAGAAGTGCATGTGGATTGTCAGAGACCACTCAGTTTGTTAGTGCTATGACATCTAATTTCAACAAGAAAATTTGGGAAACACAAACTGCCTCATGAGCTGTGACTTTGACACAAGATTCTGGAATTAAATGAGAAATTCCTTCCTAAACTCTGGGAGATGAGGAAGCTAAGGATACTGCTATTTTGTTGGTGGCAATTTAAGTGTAAAATAATGATGAGTCACATCATTTCTTGACTCAAAAAAGAAATGAGGGTAGTGGGAGTCATGGAAAATTGTAGATTTACAAATAGGGAATATAGGATTCCTTCAGGGTTTTCTGCCCATGCTGTTTCCAGTTCAGCTATTCCTAAGTCCCTAATCATAGGAGAAAAATGTCCATTATCTCCACTCTAAATGGAGATGAAGAAATGAATGGGGATTGAGAGTCAAACATAAGATACCTTTTTAAACATTTCTGTCCCTGCAGATACAGATGGAGGTAAATCTTAGCTCTGATGCCAGAATTTAAGATTTGTCCAAGGAACCACATGCTTTTCCCCTCCCCCTGTCTCATTCTGAGTTTATAAAAACCTGGAATAGAGGGGCTTAAAACATGAATAGCCATTTACCTTTATGTTGGCACTCAAGCTGATTACACAGGATGATTGTCAAATTCTGCCTTAAAGGTTGAAGAATGTTGGAAAATCAGCGTTCCCTTAGGAACATTCAGGCCAAAGGGGGACGCAGGACACTCATCACAGGTGTTTAAGGAATATCCCCCTCATTGTTTCTTAAATAGACTCTCAGAATAGTATAGGTAATGCTTATGAGGCATTTCTCTGTTAGAGGGCTAGAAAATTAAGCTTAAGAATGGAGGATGGGGTTGCGAGAGAAAAACAAAGCACATTAATTCTGAGGTTTCCAGCTAGGTAGAACAATAAGGAGGGAGAGGTTGGGGCAGGCTCCTGTGGATCAGAAAGAATAAATTGAACAGTTATTTTTTTTTACCACCAGAATTTCTAGATCAAGAAGTTATTTTCCAAGGAAAATAAATAGGAAAGAAAGACATTTTTATACAATGGAGCTAACTTCATGCTGCCTTTGCCTCTTTTTTTTTTTTCCTTCATTGTGTCTTCATCTGACCTGATTTTTGGGTCATATTGAGTAACTGACCCTTGTGTTCTGTTCTGAAATGCAGGGACACTTCCTGTCTTCGTCAGGGTTGTCTCAGTGTTTAGAGCAGTACTGATGACTGATGTGACAGATGGGAAGTCTTTAAAGGGTGCAGCGTGAGATGGGGTTGGAGAGCTGGGTGAGTTAGAGTAATAAAAATTAAAATAATATCTCATATAAAAATTAATTAATTCACCTATATTCACCTTCAAATTATTCAAGGCCACAACCAGTATGGTGCTGTTTAACTGGTTAATTATAAACAAAGCAAAAAGCTGTAACATATTCTATGATTATACAATTTATACACATAAATATCTATTACTTTTTGTCCTGCATTCGCTTTCCCCTTCTGTTGATAGCACCACAATTTTCCTTGGAAGACATGCATCCAACATTGTTAATTCTACTTTTGCATGCTTTCATAATGGTGGCTATCATCAATTTGCCTCCATATGACCCTTAAGCATTTCTTGAAAGTCTAGTCTAGTGGTAGTGAATTCTATTAGTTTTTGCTTAACTGGGAAAGGCTTTATTTTTCCGTCATTTTTAAAGGATAGCTTTGCTTAGTATAATATTCCTGGCTGACGACATTTTTTTTTTCTCTTAGCACTTTGAATATATCATCCTATTATCTCCTGGATTGTTAGGTTTCTGCTGAGAAATCTATTGTTAGTCTGATAAAAATTCCCTTATGTGTGACTTGACACTTCTCTCTTACTGTTTTTATGATTCTTTGTCTTTCACTTTTGTTAGTTTGACACTAATGTGCCTCTAGGAGGACTTTTTGGGGTTGAGTTATATGGTGATCTTTAAGCTTGCTGTATCTGGATGTCCATATCTCTCCCAAAACTTTGGAAGTTTTCAGCTCTTATTTCATTAAATAAGTTTTCTATGCCTTTTTGTATCTCTTCTTCTGAAACTCCCATACATGAATATTTGTTCACTTCATGGTGTCCCATATGTCCCATAGGCTTTCTTCATTCATTTTTATTCTTTTTTTGTCTGACTGGATTATTTTAAAAGCTCTGTCTTCAACTTCAAATAGTCTTTCTTCTGTCTATTGTTGAAGTTTTCAAATATATTTTAATTTCACTCATTGAACTTTTCAGTTCCAAGATTTCTATTTGGTTCCTTTCTATGATATCTATCTCTTTGTTAAATTATTCATTCAGATCATGAATTATTTTCCTGATTTTGTTGAATTGTTTCTCCTTGTTCTCTTGAATCTCACTGAGTTTCCTTAAGTTCATTATTCTGAATTCCTTTTCATAGATTTCCTTTTCTTTTGGTCTTTTACTGGAGAATTATTGTGTTCTTTTGAAGGTGTCATTTTTCCTTGCTTCTGTATATTTCTTGCATCCCTGAGTTATTATCTGTGCAACTGGTGGAACAGTTGCTTCTTCCAAATTTATGAAGTATCTTTGTAGAGAAAGACTTTTTCCTGTAGATATATCCTATAGTGTCAGTTTTGTAGGGTGTTTTGGCTTTGGTTCTAGGAGGGCACAGTAGTGTAATCTCCATATGATTTCTTCAACTGTAATCAACATCAGCATTGCGTGTGAGTGCCTCAGCGTCCTATACTAGGGTTGTTTGTGGAGGCTGTGGTGAGGCATTGCTGATGGCAGGGACACTGGACTGACCAGTTTTCAGGTGCATAGCAGTGTTGCCAAT
This sequence comes from Propithecus coquereli, assembly GCF_000956105.1. Taxonomy (NCBI): domain Eukaryota; kingdom Metazoa; phylum Chordata; class Mammalia; order Primates; family Indriidae; genus Propithecus; species Propithecus coquereli. The sequence goes on from NW_012149175.1 coordinate 1,417,210, forward strand.
GGATGGGGATGGGAATACCAGTGGCAATGGACTGGATGGGCCAGTTTTCAAGTCCCTGAGGGGTATGCACAAGTACGCACAAGCTCTGCCACTAAAGAGGATGGAGCTGCTGGTAGCTGTGATGGGTATTGGGCAGGCCGGTCCTCAGCATCATCTTATCAGACCATAGTATGCTCTCTGCTTGGGCATGGGAGTCAGGATGATTCTCTTTTTGATAATCTGAGTATGTAAGAGATTAGAAAAAAATCAGCCAGAAGGAAGAGACTAAGAGATGCAAGACTTTCTTTTTACTAAAGTTAGTGGATTCTTTTGTAACCAATTGGAAATAGAATAGATTTGAAGGTTTAATATTCTTTATTTTACTTTATCTTACATATTTTAATGAAACAGTGCTCTTTGTTATATGATAAAAACAGTAGTGTCCATTTGGAGTTTACATTTCTGAATATTTCACAATACTTATATAAGCATTAGCCTAATGTTAAAGTTATAGGGACTGCAGCTCACAGTGTTTCAGAAAGTGAAACACATTGATGGTAAGTGATGGAGTCAGGATTAGAATTTAAGTATGTCTGACTGCAGAGTTTATGCTTTTTCACCATGTCATATTACTAGATAATACACTCATACTATATCTTCAAAATTTACCTTTCTGCTGTATTCTACTGCTATTTGACTGAGTATCAATAGTTCTCTTCACAGTGGGTAACTAAATAATCTGTCCTGTGCTTAATACTTTGAAATGTTGGTCGATTCTGTTTTATAGATCTGTCCCATAACTTTGGTGATTAAAGATTGCATTGTTTTTTTAAAGCCCCTTATCTCTGAGACTCACAAGCCTATTTGAATTATTTGCCAATGTGTTTTCGCTGCACCGTGACAAATCTAAATTACTTGAAGTAGCATAGTATGTCTTTGTAAAGTTTCTTTCTTTCTAAATGCAAACACACAGCACCAGCTGTTGAGGTAATTAAAAGAAGGAACCTTGTGTTCAAAACATTTTTTTCATATGGGTAATATTCTTTCAAAGTACCATTTCCCTTCCAGAAGAAAGGATGTATTTAGAGGAAGCAGATTGTAAAGATGTTTAGTGAGCTACCATATTTAAATCCAGTGGGAAATACAAAGATTTAGAAAATTAATATCTGATAGTTGAAATATAGAAAAATAAAGTTTTTTGAAATAGCTTACAATTTTTGATCAAAAATGTTTTTTTCTCATCTCAATAATTCGTAGTACATTTATTAGTAAAATATGTTAGTGTGTTTGATCCATAAGAATTACTTTATTTCAATAATTAACTTTTCATTAGTGGGAAAATATAGCATCAGTTTAACAATCACATTTCAGAAGAAAATGAACTTACATTAAATGTAAATGTGCTTTGATTATAGGTATATCATTATCTTAGCCATTAAAATATGAAAAATATACATTAAATTCAAAAGAGTATGGTAGTTTTTTTCTATAGTTAACTATCTACATAGATGTGTTAATTTTTGTGAGTGATGTGCATGTCATGTAAAATGTTTGACATTTCTCATCTTGCCTAGATCCCAAATGTATTGTGTTGTAAACTACTGATGGCATTTATTTAGAAAGAGGCTTAGTTAGAAGAGATAGAGAAAGTAAGACTTGAGGTGACTTTTCCACCTTGCAGCTGTCATTATCCCTTACTATAGACAATGCATGTCAAGTCATTTCCTTCTATATTGCTATATTTGAAACTTTATGACAGTGCTGTTTTTTACAGAGCTTTCCATTTTTCTGGAGCGTTTTAGGTTTCTGATCTAGCTTTGACTTTTGTTGTCAATCAAGCATCTATATCTTTCAGTGCTACTGTGATTTATCAGCTACCAAATCTCTCCAAAATAATATGTACTCATTTGTTGAAAGAATATTTATATTCCAGATTTTCTTTATTTTATTTTTCAATTGCTTCATTAGCTAATGTGTCAAAAATAGATCACATTTTTATCCACACCTTAAATTCTCGTGCCTTGAGACCCTCTCCTTAGGTAGAAACTTGAAAATGTTTCCCAAACGTTTCTCACCCCAAGATGTTTCCAAGAATGGCTTGCTGCTACAAGAACAGCTCACCTTTGTCAGATTATGCTGATTATGCAATGCAATCTCACACAGTTTATTAGTGAAGAGTATAAAGAATAGCGTATGCACCCTCTTGGGAGATATTTCTGGTTTCACATCTCCTTTTGAGAGCACAGTTCTCCTGGTTCCCAAGCCCTACAGATTTTGCAATGGCCAGTTGGCCTACAGCCAGCTAATGGCGAGATCTTATCATGTCTCAAAGATTTCTGCTAATATATTTACATTAAAGCTCAGGTTAATACTTTTCCATTGCATACAAGCTATCAAAACTGACTAACTCATATTTTTCTTTATGTTAAGTGTGAACTCTTTGTTGTATGGCTTTCTTGCTGGCTTTACTCAAAACTGATCAAGTATTTCTTTCCTAGAACTGGTTTGTGATACCTTGCACTAAGGACTTCCTTATCTTACATGGATGACAGTGAGCCTTATTTGAGAACTACTTTGGGAACACATTGTAAGTTTATTATTGAAATCGAGCAAAGCACAGTAAAAGGCTAAATGATTTTGAATTTACCACTGCTGTGTATGAGAATAAGTGCAAATATTTCTCATATACTTGGTATGTACTATTAATTATGATTCTTTGATTGCACTAACAGAAACCAATACCGTCCAATTTAAAAAGGAACTTATCTGGAGGGTATTAGCCCACAGAATTGATGAGAAGGTTTGAGAATGAGGCTAATGTGTGAAAATGCTGCAGTAAAGCCTCAGGGATTTAAGTAGCAAACACAAATTGACAATATTGACAAAGCATCACTAATCAGTTGAATGAAGTCTGTTCATTTTTCTCATTCTTGGGTCATTGTACTCACACTTCAAATTGCTGGGAGTGAGAGTAGGATCCACTAACATTCTGATAATTTTCTGTTGTGTCCACCTTTTGGCTACATGAAGGCAGGCCTCTTCATTTACATACCAGTCAGAGTATCGCATAGTAGGAAAGAGTAAGGGTGCTGTTATCAACAGAAAAGGAAACAAATGCAAAAATAATACATATATATCTATATCTATATATCTATGTCTATTTGTATATGTCAACTGAATGTGCTCATGACTGCGTCGTGGTTCTAATTGCTACCAGCTCTGGCAGAACTGAGATTACAAAGTATGTGGCTTTATCCTCAATGTAGAGTTCTGCCCAACAGCCTAGGCTCCTTATTTCATTGCAGTGAATTTTGACTCATAAACATAGTTGTCTTTTCCTAGAATCTGGCCTTAGGAAGTGCAATGAGGCCTATTTTGTTTTTATAGTCCTGCTACTTAAAAGGATATGATATTTCTCTATCTTTCCTGAATTAGAAGTTGTGAGGTGCGAGTAAAAGGAGAAAGCCCTTCACACACCAGCAGCATCTATGTTCCTTAAAATCAATAGATGTGCTGGAAGTAGGAGAAGGGTGAAACTCACGTCTACCTCTGGTAGAGCCACCAGCACAGCCGACCTGCTCTTTTCATGTAGCTTTTCACTCTGGTGTCTCAACTTAAAGTGAGTAATAGGTTAGAGTCCTTGAACCTCTTTATAAATGGAGACAATTATACTAATAACTTAGTCTGCAATTATCAAGGCCTTTTAAATTTATTTATGAGATTCTCAATCAGTCAAGAGTAGAGAAATATTAAAGAAAACTTCTTTTGGAATTATATTTAATGAAACTTGACACAACTAATATGCCTGAACATACCCTAATTTTAAGGAGAATTTGAAATTGGTTCACAATCATTTACCACTATATATTGTTTCAAAATTAGAGTAAAAACACCAACCAGAAACAAAAGTCTAAATGAAAGGAAATTTGACTTTACAATTTTTTAAAAGTATGCAAGAACATAAACTGTTCACATGCTTCGAGGTTTTATTTCATAGTATTTCTATATAGCAGAAGAGCAATGTTTCATAATACTTATTTGGAGAAATAATAGCTACTAAACCTCCATGGAACTATCAATGAGTTTTGTGAATGACGTTTAATGAAACCGCCATATCCTCAAGATACTTAGCTAATATATTATCTAAGGGAATCTACAAAAAACTTGTCTCTCAACACTAGAAATTTATGCTGGTAAAAGCAAGAAAATTCATCAATAAATAATAGTGAGATTGGATTTCATCAATAAATCACAGTGAGATTAGATTCCCATGTTGAGCTCACCCATTTCAATCAGTGCAAACATATGATATTTGTGTTAGCGATATTTACATTTGCTTTCCCTAGCATCAGAAAGTTGACACAAAATCTGGTAAAGGGAGTTTCTCCCTTGCTGTGGCAATTTTGAAGTTTCTAATGACTCTTTCCATGTTTCACAATGCCTTGGCCAGTATCTTCTGATTCTGTCTGCACACATAATTAACTACTCCTTTCAGGGTTTTTATTCTTTTGCTAGCTCAACTCTAGTGATCTCCTGAACTGACTTCTTATTTCTAGCAGCACTGATTGCAATAAAGAAACGATCTAAAACCCCATGCTACTAGCTGACATACTTCAGAAAACTCTTAAGGGGCTCTCACTTCCAACTTTGCTATAAATTACCAATACTTTCTTTTGGTAAAAAGAAATGTTTTAATTTTCTCATTTTTTTCTTTTCAATTATTCTTCAAATAAGTGCAAAAGAGAGGGAAAGAAATTATTTAAAATAGGCTGAATGAAAGTTGATGTGGAAATGAATAATACTAAATGAAAAAAAGAACTTTGAAACCTCAAAAGAAGAATGTATGCACTTAAATTGGATGGATACTTAAACTGAAGCAATTCAAGGCTTGCATGAGTCCAGATGACTTTTCATTTGTATGCCTCCATTACCCCTTTGGAATATCTGCTTAATTGTGAGGAGACCTCCTCATATCCTTGAAATCCTTCTCTAATCTAGGTGTGGTGAGCTTCTGCTAAGCAGTCTTTACTCTTGCCCCAAACTTTCCTCAAGGTTTTGCTTCATCTTTTCTAATAATTACCAAGATTGCTCTTTCATTAACCTAAACTTTCAACTCTCTCCCAGCCTAGGAACTGTCTTCACCTGAAGAAAGCTACCATGGCTGTGACTAGGATCACACTCACACTTGCCCAACAGCCACCATCCAATGATTGGTGTGCTGGGTGGTGTTGGGGTGAAGTAGAGGGTGCTGTATAAAACGTCTGCAATAATTTCATTAAGGTGGGACAACTCATAGGTGCTGATTATGAAATAATTACATGCAAATACCCATCTTAAAGCCTGTTTCCAGGACAACCAACCTTAAGTCATCCTTCTTGGTATCTCAAAACAAATCCAACACATCAACTAGAAATTAATATTTTAGTGAAGTTTGAGTAAAAGGATTGAGAAGAGGATTTATATTATACTATACACAGCATAAACCTTTTTTTTTTACAAAAAACAAAACTTTGCTTTTAAAATATGTCTCTTCTCCACACTCCTGTGTTTTTCTTCCTATAGACCTCTTCTTGACTACACATTTGTATCTCTCACACTGCCTCCAGTCTCCTTTTACTGTTACACTGGAACTATCTCTTCCTTCTCACCACGACCTGTGGTGAACCCACCTACCCCCATCTGCAAGAGATATATGAAACTAACAACAAAACCTAATAAACCAAGCATAACACCTAACAAAACCAAGCCTTTCTTTCAGACAAAATTTTTCTTGTAGGAATATTTTGGATTGATTATTAATTTGCATTTCCTTTAGTGTGAATTGAAAACTGTAGCTTTCCATGACGTATCCTCTCATGAACCACGTCTACTAGAAGCTGCTCTTTTCCCCACGTTAACTCTATCATCAGTATTTACCTCCTTGAAGATGCTTTATA
>NW_012149175.1:1435529-1437750 GCF_000956105.1 Propithecus coquereli
CTCAGATGATCAAGATAATCTGGGGAATGAAAATGAATGAGTATTTCCACACCAAGTCTCGAAGTTTCATCTTTTCCCGGTCACTGCACTGACCTTAGCATAGCAGACTATGTGTGTTTCAAATTTAACCTTCTTTGGAGTTCTGGAGTCTTAAGAGTAAATCCTAGCCCTGGTCCTTAACTTTCTCTGCTTTATGACTGCAGGAGATGAACTCCTCTTTACTGGACACCAGGAGATTCTACACAAAGTCTTCAATGAATAGTTAATTGTAGCCTGCCATTGTGTTTCTCAAAGTGCTAGTTGCCTCCAGCAAGAACCATCATTTCATTGTTCTTATAATTACTATTCCAACATAATTCCCATCCAATTGATACATCCCACCTTCTAGGACATTTCTTTTCACTAGCACCCTATCTTAGTTCCCTATCACCAGGGAAAATTTTACAGCCATAGGCTACTTTAGTCCATAAATTTTCTACAATCCACCCCACTGGAATTATGGAGTTGTTATCGCCTGCAAGGCAGTAAGTATCCCAGCTCCAGAATTCCATCTTCGTCTCAATCTTCTCAAGCCAATAATTGTTATTGAAGTTCCCTGTAAAGTAGACCCTGAAGTGGAGATTATCTTGGAAGACAAGCATTTGGCAGTCCTTCAGGATCAATATTTGTTGGTTTACATCGATTTGGCTATTTCTGCTTGTTTTTGTTATGCTGTGTATTATACTCATGCCCTTGATTGTGTGTGTGTGTGTGTATGTGAGAGAGACATACTAATTGTGAAACTGTTGTAGAGATAATTTGAGGCTTGGAAAGACAATATCTGCCTCCAGAGAGAATTTACTTCTGCCAGGAAAATAAGAATACTAGCAATTCAGGATTGTATCAATTTAATTTCTGGAATTGACAAAATTTACAGCTGAGCTACAAACCTTGCGCAAGGCTTCATACCTTCATTTCACTCTAACTTGTGGGTGGAAACTGTCAGGTTTCCAGCTGAAAGTAAAGTGTCTATAAGTTTTCATTTGTCAAACTGGGCTGCAACTTTTTATCCCTAGATGCGCAAGAATAGTAAATATCTCACCTCACCCTGTTAGCCTCTCAGTGGTCCCCTTTGGAATCTAAAAATATCCTCAGGAGTGAAGCATCCCCAAATGCTTAATTCATTTCCCTGGATTTCCCTCCCACCCTCTGTTCCTCACATCCTGGTCTCATAATTCTTCACTGTTTGTTTAACTCCATGAAGCCTTTCAGCAGACTGTAAAATGTTTGGTCCAGCTTTTCTAATAATTTTCAAATACAGGTTGACACAAATGATTTAATTCACCATTAACAGAAATAGAAGTCCAAGTTGGTACCTTTCAAAATATAGTTATATTGTAATTGACCATGGATTTTAAGAATTTCTAGCTGAAAATGTGTTGTATTTGTCACCATAAACATTATAATGCTGGAGTACAGGTATGAAGATATGCAAATTGCAAAGATTACAGTCTGCATTCTACCTATACAATTTATCTTGAACTATTATATGCACATATGTTTTGAGTAGTTGAAAGAGATTTTGAAGAAGTCCAAAGCAAATAATAAAGAGAGTTGGTAGGGAACTATCACGCTAATGTACTGTTTTTCTCTGTAAGAATATGTGTTTCTTTGCCTGGATTAAGCTGAGGAATATTGTCCCTCTGACATCAATACAAGAAATAGTATCAGTGGCATTTCTATTTTTCTTTGGTGCAAACAAAAAATGTTTTGTTAACCTAAAGACAAGGTTTTGCTTTCAGTTCTCTTACATAACTCCTCAAATACCACCAATAAAAAGGAATTTGAGATACAAACCAAAGATAGTTGCATCTGGCTTGTAGGTCATAGGAAAGAAAAGGTCAGTGAAAACAACCTTGGAGGGAGAAGAAAGCAAGTGGGAAGACAGAAAAACTATTCGTTGAACTTCTCTGGTATTTGCTTATTTCTTTATTGTGTAGTCCTAGAGATGCAGGATAATATGGATAACTGAAAGACACAATGCTTTAGAAAATATTATGAATTTATCAAAGCATGAGAAGGAGGAGAAATCTCCATATTTATCTAGGGCATTTATCCATTCGTTTTGCTGAACAAGCACATCCTATTCATCTTCACTGTCTCTTTGTGCCTCCTAAACTCCAGTTACTTCTCTATTATCTGAGTATTATTAATACTTTGTAAAAGGAACTTTCTCAATTCA
>NW_012149175.1:1437800-1438952 GCF_000956105.1 Propithecus coquereli
GAGTCTGTTAGTGATAGCCTTCAGATTTTACTGATGGAGTTTAATATCCTTCATGAGGAGTCAACTGAAAGGAAAACTTGAATGTTCGGTAATTGAGTGCTAATGAGATTTGATTTTTATTATTCTAAAAGAAAGTGAGCTCTGTATTTAACTAGATCACTTGTAACCTTACTAGCAAAATCAAGAAGAATAATAGAATGAATGACAAATATAACATCACATGGTATCAAGGCCATAATTTGAAAGTGTTAATAGAATAAATTACCCATTAAGAAGATTCTCTAATGTAAAAGCAGACAGGTATGTCCCAGTCGAGTTGTCTATGCCTTAGAGCAGTTCCTTCTAATGGAACTTTCTTCAATGATGGAAATGTTCGCATTGTCTGATATGGTAGCTGCTAGCTGCATGTGGCTATTAAGCTCTTAAAATATGTCTAGCATAACTGGAGAAATGAGCATTTAATTTTTCTTAATTTGAACTAGTTTAATTAAATAGCTACATAGGCATATAGACTATAATATTGGACAGCAGAGTCTTTCAGTATTTACTTTCACCTGAAGAGGGAACCAAAAATAGAGATCCACACAGACAAAAAGGTATTTACTAAAGAATTCAAAAAACATATTTCCAGAATAAAAGAAGGATTGTATCTCAGGTGCTCTGAGTTGCAAAGAATAGATTTCACACTAACAAGTTTATGCAGGAAAATATATTATTGAGGGATACAGACACCACAACTTTACTGCTAACTGTTAGGCACTAGATTCTGGAAACTTTGTCAAAACTGCTTCCAAAATGTGGATGTCCTGATGCCACCTTTAGAAGAAGCATGGATTCTGTACAAAATCTGCTTTCATATATAATGTTATATTGATGTCCCCTTTGAATATATCACATTTGTTGATCCCAGCTTACATACTAGCATCCTACACATAAGGAAATTTGGGTAATAGAATTTCTGTGATCTATCTTGGGGATGCATAAAAGTTTGCAAAGGGTACTAGGTTTCCCAAAGTCACGAATTTTTGCAAATACAAGGATGAGTGAAACTGTATTGTAGCCTTAGTCACCATATTCTGAGAAACATTCCTGCAAATGTTTTAAGCATCTTTTCATTTACAAAAGTTCAATTATATATGCCTGATTAAAAAA
>NW_012149175.1:1439002-1439864 GCF_000956105.1 Propithecus coquereli
AAAAATAATAAAAACAGCTAGAAAAAAGTCAATAAAAAACTCTGAAAAATAGTGTTTCTAGTCAGGGGTAAAAGGGTAAGTTATTGACCTATTGGTAAAGATTTAACATATTTATGAAAGAATCAAGAAGACTAGAAGCAACATGTCTCAATGTGACAATGTGACAGTTATTTCTGTTACTTCCAAAGCACTCATAGTTAAAAGATTTAACTAGATCTCTCTTTCCTAATATGACACCAAAAGTGATTGGAGGCTGAGACTATATCTGCAGATGTGGGTGATTAATGATAAAATCTAGTAAGGTACAATCAATCAGGCAAGTCTCAAGGACATGGATGCTAGCTGTATCTTATTTGTAAAGATAGAAAAATTAAGATCTTTCATTTATACTTTTGGACAGTCCACGTGTGCTGATCAGCATACCTCTAATTTATTAAGAAAAAAATACAGATTAATTAGGAGAATTAAGCATTTGTATTCATTTGTAATCTATAGTTTCTTCACATCTGGTTTCTCCCTCTAAGACGATATTTTAAGATGATATTTCCAAGCTATAATTGTATTATCCATTCTGAATGTAGTTATAATACAAGGATGTTTTAAATTATTTATTTCAGGGAGTAAGTCTTTACTTATTGGAAAATATGCTCGTACATGGACATTACTAATAGTAAAGCATGTTTTAGAATATGCACTTAATGACTATTCCTAAATAAGCTTTGGGATGTAGCTGAAAAGCCAATAAATTAAAATAACTACTTAAATTTATGTAACATTATGTAGCTATAAAACATGTATGTTTCATTTATGTAAGGTTCTTAAATTTCTATTTCTTTTTTGTATTCCTCAATAGCTTATAATA
>NW_012149175.1:1439981-1440457 GCF_000956105.1 Propithecus coquereli
TAAAAATTTTTTAAATGATGGATATACTAATTACCCTGATCTGATCACTGTACATTGTGTATGTCCAGACATCATTATATATCCCATAAATATGTACAATTAATATTTGTCAATTAAGAAAAAACTAAAAAAGCAGTTGATCAGATAATTTCATTGTGTTTAGGTCCTACAGACTGAATATCAATAAAAATATAAGTCTTTAATCTTGTTATGATAAATATATAAAAATGATAGCAAATCAGATTATTTCTAGGACTGCTCTTTAACCCAAGACTTTTGCTCGGGTATTTACTATCAGTTTTTTTGAGACATTTCTCTCCTTTGGATTCCCAATAGTAAATAACGTATTTTTTTAGTAGACAGTAACAACATCGTAAATTTCCCACATAATTAGATTATACTTTTATCTTGCTTACTGCAATCAGAGTTTAATAATACATTGATATAATGCAGTCTAATTGCCTGAGAGGGCAAAT
>NW_012149175.1:1440507-1440975 GCF_000956105.1 Propithecus coquereli
GTACACTGTATACCTCATGTATACCTTAATGTTGTTATGCACCTCATACCTGAATATAACCACACTCATATTAAGAGTCTTCTGTTAGGTTCCTTGTATTATTAATAAACTTTTTTTAGAACAATTTAGATTTATGAAAAAATAGAGCAGATTATACAGAAAATCTCCTTATGATCCCAGCACACATAATGCACCTATTAACATTTTACATTAGTATGGAACATTTTTCACAATTAAAAAATCAATACTCATGCATTATTATTAACTAAAATTCATAGTTTATTCATATTTATTTAGCTTTTATGCAATGTTTGTGGTTTACTCCAGGATGCCATACAGAGTACCATATTGCATTTAGTTATCATTTCTCCTTAGGCTCCTTATAGGGCTGTGACAATTTCTTATACTTTCTTTATTTCTTTCTTTATTTTTGATGACCTAATCAGTTTTGAAGCATGCTGGTCAAGT
>NW_012149175.1:1441492-1441789 GCF_000956105.1 Propithecus coquereli
TTCCTATTTTTAACCAAAATAGTACAAAGAGCAAACATTATACAGAGATCAATTTGTATTCATATTTAACAAAATTGCATACATGAAATTTGAAATAGTGTATAAACTAATATAATTTGCCATACCCAATGGAAGCAGAATTACATCTTTTAAAGCATAAAATGGAACATGTCTTATTTTTTAGACTTTCTGATGCACTATTGCAGACAACACATAGGCTTATATACTTTGTTAAATCTCTTTTAAAAATAGCAAGGTGATGTCATCCTAATTACCTTGAGACATGGCATTATGGAT
>NW_012149175.1:1441839-1442406 GCF_000956105.1 Propithecus coquereli
GGAGGAGAAATCTCCATATTTATCTAGGGCATTTATCCATTCGTTTTGCTGAACAAGCACATCCTATTCATCTTCACTGTCTCTTTGTGCCTCCTAAACTCCAGTTACTTCTCTATTATCTGAGTATTATTAATACTTTGTAAAATGAACTTTCTCAATTCACGTATAAAAATATTAATCAGATATATATATGTATTCGGTAGACAAGTAAAATAAAATAAACTGACAATATGGTTTTAATTCAAGACTAAAATGCAGTCCCTGACACAAAAACAGGCACCCAACAACAGAAGTCATTGTCCTTTAGCACCACCCCCATCATCATTATGATTTGCTAAGTATTGATTTAGATGCAAAGACTAATATGACATGGCCACTTTCATTGCATGGGGAAAGTAGCCAGTGTTTGCAGTGTCAATGGTGCCTGTAAACACATTGCCTAAGAACTGTGGAAAGCTGAAAGAGGGTATTTAGTCCTCTTGATGGAAATGGATTTGAGAAAAATCTGAATGAGATGACATCTGGAAAAGCTCAATCTGGAAAAAAAAAATGAGTATGCCAGGAAAA
>NW_012149175.1:1442456-1443134 GCF_000956105.1 Propithecus coquereli
CAATTTTGTTAAGCTCTAATCCCTTTTTAGCTTGTGGAACTACTCTTAGCATGCAAAATTTTTCATAATGTCTGAACAAATTCAAACCTATTGATAAAATTTAGTTCAAAATAAACCCCTATAATTTCATCACTCAATTTTGACTGGCTTAAACCATTATTAGGTTTTAGAGTGATTTGACTTGTGATAATAACCTTGAAATGATAGTTTGAGAAAATAACTTATATTATCCAATGTCTATCTTAAGGGTATTAGATTACATCTTGAAACAGAAAATAAGAAGAGTTAAATATACTTTTCTTCAAATTGATCACTTGGGCGACATGGTTTCTGTAAGGTCTCCAACAGATTTGACATGGCTAAACCTATCTAAAATAGTAGTTTCTCCTCCTCTCTTCTCTTTGCCAACATCTTTCATAGCGCAAACAGACATTTAACTTCAAATAGCATTAACAGTTGAAGGGGATATTAAAGCAATATTTTGGCAGAAGTAGGCAGTCATTCCTAGGCAGCTGAATTCAAAGTACCCATCTGGGCCATCGTGAGTGTATCAATAGTGTGCAAAGCTACCAAGGCAAAGGGCAAGGGGTTAAGAATGGCATTTTAGGACATCAGGAACAGATGTAATTTGAAAAAGTTCCCAAGTAGATTCCAATATGAATATCTTCCCTTCAGCTC
>NW_012149175.1:1445109-1445628 GCF_000956105.1 Propithecus coquereli
ACAACACATAGGCTTATATACTTTGTTAAATCTCTTTTAAAAATAGCAAGGTGATGTCATCCTAATTACCTTGAGACATGGCATTATGGATTATTTTCCTGTGTGATTATGGGATTAACTTCAGTTCGAGGTTTAAATAAGATGTTTCAAATCCCACTGCTGTGTGAGTACCTGATTTCCTTTTATGTTTTACATTGTAATCTATGACCCATATTAAGTTAATTTTTGTATAAGGTGGGAGATTTAAACTGTTTTGTTTTTTTTTTTTTTTTTTACCTATGGTGTAGTGTTGACACTATTCTCTGGAAGACCAAAAGAATTTCCAAATTACTATTAAACGAGAAAAACTTCCCTGCTTAAAATAAATATTGATCCAAGCCCCCTCTCTCATTTGGCTAGTACAGAGGCACAATAAATGCCGGACTAGGTGTCCAACACTCAGGGTAGGTACACCAGGGATGAAACTAGACCGGAGCGGCCAGACATGGTAGAATCATGGTGTAAGTTCCAATAATAGAG
>NW_012149175.1:1445864-1447100 GCF_000956105.1 Propithecus coquereli
TGACTCCCTAGCTCCAGAGTTGAGCATATTACCTAGGCCATTCTGTTTCCTGAGAGCTATGACTAGTTAATATGTCACAAATAGGACCCAAGCTAGACAACGTTAAAATCAATCCTAAGATTTTGCTGGAAATGTCTAAAAGCAATTGTTTTTGGGGAAGATGAGGAAAGGCAGCCAGGGGCGTAGGATATGAGAGCATGTGGTGATCATATTTGCCAGCATTACTGGGAAAGCCAACTTGCACAATAAGCCATTGTGGAGGAAGCCACAGAAATAAAAAGACAGGCAAGTACCTAATGACATTGTTTCAGGCTCTGAATCCAACCTGTCTTTCTTTGAACTACCAATTACTTGCACTACCAGTAATATGAGTCATGACATGGTAGTTCACTATATTTTGTGAACCTGATCAACATTAGATTTCTGCACAAAAAATAGACATGCTTATTATTTTATTTTAACATTATCTTCACATAAATTTGAACTCAGTTCAAATTTACTCGTCTTCCCCTGCCCACTTCCATGTTGCCTTTGAAAGAGAACTATTAACAAAGAGATAATAGAGAAAGAGAATGGTGCTGATCAATTTTACCTAACTTTGCATTTTTCTGCCATCTAAAATCAACATTTAATTCTAAACATCTTCAATTGTTTATGATGTTCACAGTCTGATATATAAACAGAAAGAATGGATCATTGAACTCAGTAACTTCAAAGACAGAAAATGATCAAGAGTGCCAACATCATCAAACACTGCTATTAAAAACACAGGCTCAGGCAGCAGTTCGTGAATTGCATGGATACTTCCACATTTGCCCTTGGATCTGAGTTAATTTGAATAAGATATTTAGTAGCCACTTCTGCTGTTCTCATTATCCAAAGTGTTAACACATTAGATAAGGCATGGGTGGTATGTGTGAGAGGAGATATTCCTCACATCAGCAAAGTTATTGATAGAAAAAAATATATATGTTGCATCATCCAGATGTTCATCCCATCTGTTTTAAAACAGTTTTTCAAAGAGGCAATGGTGAAGAGACCTTCGAAGTGTTAGCAAGGTAAACTAAAAGGGAAATGTGGTCAGTTATCCAGTGTGGTAATTTGTAAAGTATATTCTGGGAAAACAGATCAAGGTATTGTTCCCTTGATAAATTGTGTAATATTAGTTCTTGCCACTTCACAAATTATAATGAAGGTTGCCACCAGATGTTCATCCCATCTGTTTTAAAACAGTTT
>NW_012149175.1:1449836-1451210 GCF_000956105.1 Propithecus coquereli
ATGGGGAACCATCTGTATCTGCACAAAAAGAAATTTTAGTTTGAAGAACTTTTAGTTAAAACAGTGGGCTATATAGTATATTATTTGCAGTTTAAAAAATGTTAGATAACTTCATTTATACCAAAAGCATATTCATGCTTTTCTTTTTCATATACATCCTTATTCATATTCTACTCAACCAGCATTTGTTAGGGCTCCTTTGTTTGTAAGAGAAAGAAAACCAGCTCAAATAAGCTTAGAGCAATGAAGAATGTTATGAGGAGTTCTTAGGCAAAGCTATATCCAGGAACCCAAATAGACTTCTGCAGAATCTGTTTCTTTTGATGCTTGTTATTTTGGTCCCATGATAATTGGGCTTTTATTCTGTCAGGATTTGTCCATACAGCTATATATTAAAGCTGCTGTCAACCCAAATACTTAAACTTTTATAACTACAATTGCAAAGAAAAGGAGCCCTTCTCTCTCAGCATACATAAATAAAACCTCAGGGAATAATCGAATTGGTCTTATTTAGGTCCCTTAGTTGTCGGTGGGGGTGAACATGGCACTGAGACTACTGCAAAGGGGGAAAATGAACTGGCTCTGTAAAGGAAAACCAATTTCTAAAAATACAGAGTTCTGGGCAAGCAAAAAACAACATGATATATTTAGGATTATCTCAATTTTTGGCATTGTGGCATACACATAGTATGTTTCTAGTAGAGACATTTTCAAATTTTCTCCATCTAGTAGAACACAACTATTCTAACCACAACTGAAACTACCTTTAGCCAGAAGCAGAACATTTGAAGCTGTGTTTTATACTTCTTTCTCTCTCATGTTATCAAAAGACATTTGCCATTGTGTTTATTGAGACTTATGGTAATTCTATTGAATGAGAGCTTGCTTAATAAAGCCAATATTCATCAAAGTATTGTCTGTGTTCAGACAAAATAAAAGGAAGTACAAACACTAAACATATTCAGACACTGCTACCTCCTATTTATAAATTTTATGGTTTATTGGCATAAATTTCACAATGGATGTATCAAAAAATAACTCAGAGACAATTAAAGTACTGAATATTTACTTGCATATATGTATGAAAACTGACTGTGAAGTCTGTTGCCCTGACTTAAGGCAAAACTGGGCTTTAGAAGAAAACATCCACAAAGTTTCACACATGCATGCGCGTACACACACACACAGACACACTCACACACAACATGACTGGTTTGTTTAACAAATCCATGTTTCTCAGGTGGATTACAATATAGCTCTGTGCAAGCTCATTTCTGTTCCACTAAGTCCACTAAATTGCATTTTTTCTAAAATCTGTGCAAATTCATCCGACCCATTGGGCTGCAGTTTTTTGTTTTTTTTTTTAGAAACCAT
>NW_012149175.1:1452620-1454027 GCF_000956105.1 Propithecus coquereli
TATCTTTAATATATTTCAAGCCATGGAAAGGGAACAGCTTTATTTACCAAAGAGAATCTACCATTAATAGCAAAAATTCATCCTTGGCTCAATGTTTGTTGATTGCACTCTCTCATTCAATGAGAATTTCACTCTTAAGCTGGAGTTTTATAAAGTGTTAGGAATTTTATAATCTAAAGAAACTAAAGACTGTAATCTAAAAGAAGTTTCATGGCCAAATTGTCCAAAACCACGAGGACATTACTCAACCCACCACCTTCCTTGGCAGTAAAGATTTAGGTAATAAACTTCAAGTTCAATCTAGATTTAGAGCATTGGGCCACCGCTCTGCAGCGCTGAGGTCACCTTTCTGTGCTCAGGGACATGCTATCAAGGGAAACCATTTTAGCATCTTCTTAATCTGAAGTATATTAGTATACTGCTTTCTAATTTTCAGTGTTTTTACATATATTATGGCATTTCATCCTTAAAATAATATAGTGGAAAGGAAAGACAAAAGTTAAAAAAAAATTGAAGACATGGATATTAAGTGATTTGTTAAGATCAAATAAGTAGTTGGAGTGAGAATATAATGCAACAATTTTTTAATATGTGTCTTGGAGTTATTATTCCATGCCAGCCAATATCCTCTTACTTTATCTGTACAATATGCACCCTATATATGTAATAATATATTGATGGAATAATTATAGGTGGGTAACTCCTTATTTATGTATATCTCTACTGTGTGAATAAATACTAGGCAGGCAGTATCTGGTGCTGAATTCAAAACTAGTCTTGCACATAGAATTATATTGTCAATATATTTAGGTCATGAGTTTTCAAAGATTCTTCTTTGCATTTTATTCAAGTATCTCTGTTGCTAATTTATTTGAACCTAACTGGTGAGTTTATTTTTATATTAATTACTGATTTTTTACCCTTTTTAGATGTCCAGACTATGCACTATTCTTCATGTACTTCAACCATGTATGCCTTTGATTACAAGGGAAGATACATGGGAGTTTGAATGAATGAAAATCCCTTATGACTGCTCATAAACCAGCAGGACATCAATGCTTTCCTGCCAGTTGGCTACATAACATTTTCATTGCTTACACATCCTAAAGATACACTCAGCACCATTTTTTAGAAGGAAAGAAGACATCAAAGAATGTAATAGAGTCAGCCAGTTGAATGTATCCATTCAGGGATTTAGAAACCCCATAAAGACTGTAAAGCAAAAGAGGATTTTTATGACACATAGGAAAGATTGTTTTATTCTTCAAGGTGTTTAAAATGGCATTCAGCTTAGATAACTTCTACAACAATTTTTTGTGCTTATAATCATTCCTAGTCATACAGAGATGTAAGTTACAAAACAAATTTAAAGCACTAGAAATGTTTTTTTAATATTAATTTCTCTGG
>NW_012149175.1:1454888-1456920 GCF_000956105.1 Propithecus coquereli
TAATTGAGTACTTTTCAACCCTGTTCTCAAAAATTTCATAAAGACCACATGCTCACTAAATGTTAACTCTTTTACTATTTCTTTTCAATGTGCTTTTAACTCATGTCTATTTATTATAAAGATGTAAATTGTTTTTCGGTGTTGCCAATGTATGTTGAGCTGGTACTTCTAGGCAAATATAAACTAGATATTACTGCTATCAATTAAATTCCTAAATTACTAAACTTTTACTTCTGGTAATTATGTTTGAGTTAAGAAGAACATTTTGAATTTTAGGTATCAGTAAATTTGCTGCTGGCAATTACTAAATAATAGTTTGTTATGTAAACTGACAAAAACTGAGAAATTATTGACTGTGAAACAAATATAATTCTGTAATATTACTTTTACCAAACAATTTTTCTTATATATTTGCACTTTATCCTGAATACAATGTATGCAATTTGCATTAAGTATAGAGATGAGGTCATTATTGATTTAAAAGAACCTTAGAAGGATGATAATTAATAATAAAAAATGAATTGTCTCTAAAAATTATAATTCTCAAAGAAGATGAAGTTAAAATTACAAAATAATGCACTTCAACAACTTGCAAATAGATTGTATAGCAGGTGAAGTTATATTCTTTGTATTAATAATTTGATTCATTACAGTAGAAATTGATCCTTTTACACATTGACTACCAAAACTTTGCCCTAACTGGCTTGTATTCATTGAGAAGAACTTTTATTGGTTGACTACAGTTTTTAAAGAGAAAATACTATAGCTATCATGGTTATTTACTCTATCTTTAACTTTTAAAAAAAATCCTTTGGATAAATTAATATTTTCACATTAACAATGTAAGACAGCTCTCTCAAATTTAAAAATAGAATAAAAGAGCTTTTAATAATGGAAAAATGAATTGTTTGAGAACAAGGAAATTAATTTCTCCAACTATATTTTAACTTACTCCCAAATAAAGGAAAATGAAAGAAAGGGGGGAACACTGCACCTGTATGGGTAGTAAGAAACTTGATAGTGAGGTAATGCTATTATTTATTACCAGTGAGAACACTAACCCCCCACCCACACATAAATCTTTTCTAATGAGAAAACTGAGATCAGAGAAGTTAAAGAAGGATATTCAAATTCACAAATCTAGGTAGTGGCAAGAACAGCATTCAAATCTAGATCTGTTTTTTTTTTGTTACTCCAGAGCTCACACTCTTAAGTGTACAGAGCAGGCTGAGTAGTGAACTCAAGAAAACCAAAACCAAAACAAGCAAACAAGCAAGCACCTAGATTTTTAAACTTGGAACTCTGCTACCACACAGTTAACTTTGTTAATTGTGTAACCTCTGTGACACTGCTTAAGGTACAATAAAATCAAATAAGCCAAAGTACTTGGAAGGATATAACTAGACTATTTTTTTCAATACCATATTGATGAGAAATCTGTATTACTCTGGCTAGTTTGAGTTTATGTCCAAGAAGAATGTATGGAAACAATTTGAAAAGTTTCCAAAAAAGTGTGGTCATTAAAAAGAGTAAGTGGAACTCTGGATTTTAGAAAGGGAACTTGAGATGCTATAATATTACAGTGATTCAAATATAAATTATCTCATTGTAGCTTCTAGCAAGCCAAAGAATAGCTAGAGTTTTGTATCTTCCCATATGATCCTTCGTGTTAATGGGGTGCACTTTTATCATTATTCAGGATCCAGAAATCAGTGTGTTAAATACCAACTACCTTATAATATTTTTCTTCTTAGTTCTGAAAATATCAGTTTCTGAAAATTGTCATCATTATTAAATATATGTTTATATTGCAGTGAACGTATCACATTTTGTTTAAATGCCTTAAATAAAAAGTAGTTATTCGAACAGTCACTGAAGCAGCTTTGAATATGGAGGAAACAATTCGAACTGGGAATTATAAGGCTGTTTTTTTTTTTTGGTTTTTTTTTTTTTTTTTTTGAGACAGAGTCTCGCTATGTTGCCCTGGCTAGAGTGTCCTGGCGTCAGCCTCGCTCACAGCAACCTCAAACTC
>NW_012149175.1:1457170-1486032 GCF_000956105.1 Propithecus coquereli
GCCCGCCTCGGCCTCCCAGAGAGCTAGGATTACAGGCGTGAGCCACGGCACCCGGCCGTATAAGGCTGTTTTTTATTAGCACATCTAAACTAGACCTTATTTCCTAGAGCACTATCAGGTTTATTATGTTAACTTTGTGATCTCCGTCAAGGTACCCTTTCAGACATCAGCATTTGCTGAGTCCTTTCACCTTTGGAAAATAATGGCTACAGAATAGTTCCCTTAAGGTACAAATGTTCACTAAGAAACAAAAAATAGCTATCTCAACAAAGGAAGAGAATTAGAAAGAGTAATATACAAACAAACTTACTGCTAATGGCATGGGGCAAATGAACCTTATCTTTCTAACTAGGAATAATGCTACATTCAAAGGGATAAGGACAGCGTTTAAAAGGAAAATGTTCCATCTAATTGAGTACTTTTCAACCCTGTTCTCAAAAATCGCAAACATAGAAGATGATAATATTTGTAGGGTACACTATGTAAACATTTGAGCTGTTTTATGTTAGAAGTGTCCTGTATAGCTGCAGTCCCCAATTGTTGGGGTGTGGAGTGGAACCAGTCTGTTTTCTGGCTTGTTAGGAACCAGGCCGCACAGGAGGAGGTGAGTGGCAGATGAAAAGTGAAGTTTCATCTGTATTTACAGCTGCTCTCCATGCTCGCATCACCACCTGCGTTTTGCCTCCTGTCAGATCAGTGGCAGCATTAGATGCTCATAGAAGCGCAAACCCTACCATAAACTGCACATGCGAGGGATCTAGGTTGCACGCTCCTTGTGAGAATCTAATGCCTGATGATCTGAGGTGGAGCTGAAGTGGTGATGCTAGTGCTGGGAAGAGGCTACAAATGCAGATTATCATTAGCAGAGAGGTTTGACTGCACAGAGACCATAATAAATCAATTGCTTGCAGACTCATATCAAAACCCTATCAGTGAGTTGCAAGTGACAAGCTACCTCTGGTGGCAGGCTTTATAGGGGCAAGTGAGCATCTTACTTCAATTGTAAAGCTGCATCTGGTGGCTGGCTTTATAGTGGCAAGTGAGTTGATGTGCTTCAGTTGTGCAGTTGCATCTGGTGGCAGGCTTTAAGTCATAATTGGACACTTAGTTTGCACATGGCCTGCCCATTATTTTATTTGCCACTTCCAACGCCTCTTTTCCGCAATGTGCACTTGTCTCAGTCACAATTTTGGTAAGCCTACAAGCTAAACCTAACAAAATTGAGTAAAAAACAAACATTGCTGAAGAGCTTCTTTGAAAAGGGAGAAAGACCCAATGATGAGATAGCAGAAGACTCTAAGACTGCCAACGAAATGAAAGCTGTATTTAAAAGAAAATACCAAGAGTCCTACTTAAATTACAACTTCATTGCAATAGGTGATTCACATTCTCCAAGTCTGCATTGTATAATTTGTGGTGACTAGCTATCCAATGAAGCCATGAAACCTTCAATATTGCTTTGCCACACAGAGACCAACTCTGAATTAAAAGACAAGCATTTGGAGTTTTTCAAAAGATAGCAGAGGTTATTGATGCACAATTGTTAGAGAGAATTCATTCATTCAAATGAATCCTAACAATTGTGCATCAACATCCTTTGCTACTTCAATTTGTGTAGTTATAGCGCTAACTGAAAGAGGAACACGTGCTACCTTTTTAACTGCAGTTCATGGCAAATGTCATGTCCTTATCTGGCAGGGTCAACTCTTTGCCAACAATAAAGGGCTTCTTAGCCTAAAGCTTATTGTGGGTAGCCACTAAGAATGATTCTCTCAGTGCAGACACATTTGATGAAGCAGTGGCCTTCAATAATTGCTTTTGTTCTTCGTGTTCACTTTCTCTTTTTTCTTTTGAAAAACTCCAAATGCTTGTCAAAGACTTGAATAGTTTTGGAGCTGTGGTGTTGGTTGGCAACAAAAGTGCACATAACATACCCTCATGCACACTCATCTCCTGAAAAATATGTCACACAAAAACAAGCATCGTTGCCTTGTTGTCAACATCGGTAGAGTCATCATACTGGATTGCATACTGTGTTCAAGTCTTTGAATGATTACATATCAGGAAAACTGAATTGATCATTTTGTATCCGTATATGCATGATCATAGTGGCTGCCATGACTAGACGGTTTTCTTAATTTCACTACTCTGGTCAAGGAGGTCACCTCTGAATATGAGTCTATACACGCACTGTGTCATCCATAGAGAAATTCTGGCTAGCCTAAAAATGTCACCTGAACTAAACAACATTTTGCAGGATGTGATTCACATTATTAACCACATTAAAGTACATGCCCTTAACTCACGTCTGTTCACGTAGCTCTGTGAGGAGATGGATGCAGAGCACACACATCTTCTCTGATACACAGAAGTGAGATGGCTTTCCAAAGGTAGATCACTGGATGGAAGTTTTAGAGTTATGAGAGCTGCGCTAGAGATTTCTTTTAGAAAAGCAGTTACCACTGGCAGCTCATTTCAGTGACACAGAATGGGTAGCAAAACTTGTTTACTTGTGACATATTCAACCTGCTCAATGAACTCAATCTGTCACTTCAGGGGAGAATGACAACTGTGTTCAAGGTGGCAGATAAAATGGCTGCATTCAAACCCAAAGTGGAATTATGGGAGTGACAAGTGAACATTGGAATTTTTGACATGTTTCAAACATTAGCGGAGATTTTGAAAGAGGCTGTGCCAGGAGCTTCTTTCTTCCAGTTGGTGCATGATCACCTTTCTCAGCTTTCAAAAGAGTTTAAGCATTACTTCCCAACCATGAAAGACCCCCAAACTGGGAAGGAATGGATCTGCAATCCATTTGTGAATAAGCCAGGTGAATCTAGTTTTTCTATGTTAGAAGAGGATCGACTGCTTGAGATTGCAAATGACAGTGTCCTTAAAAGTATATTTGAGACAACTTCAAATCTCCATATGTTCTAGATTAAAGTCAAGGTGCAATATCCTGAGATTGCCACAAAATCACTTAAAAGCCTGCTTCAATTTCCAGCATTCTATCTTTGTGAAGCAGAGTTTTCTGCAGTGACAGCAACCAAAACAAGATCATGGAGTAGACCGGACATAAGCAACACACTTCGCATATCACTGTTTCCCATCACCCCCAGATGGGACTAGTTGCAGGAAAACAAGCTCAGGGCTCACACTGATTCTGCATTATGGTGAGATGTATAATTATTTCATTATATATTACAAGGTAATATTAATAGAAAAAATGCATAATAAATGTAATGCACTTGAATCATCAAAAAACCATCCTCCCTGCCCCTCAGTCCATGAAAAAAATTATCTTCCATGAAACCAGTACCTGGTGCCAAAAAGGCTGAGGACCACTGTGGTATAGTCTTTTGGCAATCTAAGGGCCCTATCAGGCCTTGTTTAGGATTTTCTGAATGGTGTCAAAGAGCACATGAAACCCTTTCTTAGAACACCTTAGAATCAAGGAAACAAGTCCTATTAGGCAAGCTGTTTTGTTTGTATTATACCTTGTTTTTAAAAATATTGTGTTTGCCTTCAAAACAAGAATCTACAATACTATGGGGACACATGGGCTATGGACAGTTATCTCTGTGAGCATTTTTTTTTATTTTTAATGCCCTTTTCAACAATTTTTTGTTAAATATTATTTTCCACATATTATGCGAGGTGCTGGAGAGATGGAGGTAAATTAAAAAACAAAAAGCAAGGACCCTGCTCTCATTAAATATTATATTAAGGATGGGGGAGGGGGTAATGGCCAGACAATAATCCAGAAGGAAAATCTAAACTAACCATATGACAAGTGTTATAACAGAGGGTCATGAGGTGATGGGAGATGTTTTGCCTTTCATGATAATTGTTATTATCATGAAAATTATATTTTAAAAAAAATAAGAGGAAGCCTATTTTCTCAAACCATTTTATTACTCCAGAGCAATTTCTCTGGAGTGGAGGATGGTAGACAACTCCATATCTCAAAAAAGAATGTAATCACTGAGTGATTTTACTTTTAAAAACAATATTATCTCCTTGTCAGAAAATGATTGTACATAGAGTCTTAGAGTCAAGAAATGTAAATTCCTCATTGTCTTAGTGGTTACATTTGGAAGTTATGTTGACTAAAACATTACAAGTATGTCATTTCCTTTTTCACTGAAAACGAGCTCGTCCATTGGATATATTGAATTGTTTGAAGATTTTCTGGAAATGCATATCAAGGCTGGTACAATTAGATTCACTAAAATCTTTGTCTATTTAATTATAAAACTGTGATTATTCTTTTTTGCCTGGAACATTTTCCTCTATTTTGGGGTAAGAATCCCTAAAAACAAAAGCTTTAATAGAGAAGTTTAATGAAATCTTATTGAAAACATGACTGGTTGATTAATTAGTTTATTCATTCATTCTAAAAGTCTTTGGGTGGCCAAAATGTAGTTGTCACATCACAAAACTTTGCAAGAAAGTATACAGAAAGAGTTAACATGACAGGCCTGGGACTGCTATCCTTAGAAAAATCTGCCTGCAAAGTTGACCCTTGGCTGGAATCTGGTAACTCAGATTTCTGGAAGCAGTCTAATCATTCCCTAACTGATAAGCTGGGCTCCTAGTACCTAAACAATATGGTTTTTGCTAAACATATGCTTTTTTCTGACACTCTGTAATTTTGATATGTGCTAGGCAGTGAGAATTAAGTCTCTAATAGGCTTCTTTGGAGGACAATTCACAATGAATATTACAACTCATTAATGGAAGAATTACAGATTCTCATTAACTTATTCTGGGGTTACATGCTGATAAACTCATTGTATGTGGAAAATGTTGTAAGTCAAAAATGAGTTTAATACTCCAATAAATCAATTTTAATGTCGAAAAACCGTAAATTGAACCATTGTAAGGCAGAAACTGTCTATACCTGCATCTGTGCAACTCAAATTGGAGAGGACTCTTGGAAATTTGCACCCGGTTTCCTCTGGACTCTGTCCTGTACCCCTTTCCCTTTGCTGATTTTGCTTTGTAACCTTTCACTGTAATAACCTACAGTTGTGAATGTGCCTGTATGCTGAGTTTCAGGAAACCTACTAGTGAATCATCAAACCTGAGAGTGGTCTTGGGGACCCCTGACACAAGAAGGATAAAAAAATATATACTAATTGTGATCTCGAAGATTATAATTTTATTTGCACATGAGTCATAGAAATAGAATCCTTTTGAATAGTTGGTCTCAACTAACAGTGATTTTTCTCCTTAGGGACATTAGGCAATGTCTGGAAACATTTTTGGTAGTCACAACTTGGAGAGGGGGAGTCACCCAGTGGATGGAGAGAGGCCAGGATACTGTTAAACGTCCTGCGATACATAGGACACCCCCCACATCAAGCTGTTATCCAGCTAAAAATGTCGATACTGTGCTGAGAAATCTATTTTAAATAAGAGTGCAAAACAACATTATTTAATCATCTATCAAACTAAAGAATGTAGAAAATAAATACTAAGGCAGAATGCACAAAGAGAAATAATAAGAAAAATAAACTTAACTTGAAGGTGCTACCAAACCTAAAACTCTTTAGAATGCTTATAAAATTCTTGGAGACACAAATATTCATTTATATCTTTAAATGAATTTATATATATATATATATGTTTCTATGTATATAAATATATAATATTTACATGCCATACACTTAGAGAATTCTGGTGCTATTCCTATTGAAACAATATTCTATATTTCTAAATACTCATTCATTAAACACTGGGTACTATGTATTAATAGATATACAAACGATTTAAGAGATAAATGAATATTTGTGTCTCCAAGAATTTTAGCCTATTAGAGATTTAATTCTCGCTGCATAGCACATATCAAAATTACAGAAAATATGTATACATAAACACACACAGATGTATATATATTCTCTTGCTGCTACCAGGAAATTTGTTTGGAATACAGTGTTCCAGATATCTATTCTCTCTGTTGCAATTCTGCCAGTTGTTCTGCAAATTATACTCCTAGTATTAACAAGAAATGTACATTTGAAAATTACCTTATGTCTTTGTCTATTTTGCATTGTTATAAAGAAATACCAGAGGCTGTGTAATGTATTTTAAAAAAGAGGTTAATTTGGCTCACAGTTCTGCAGATTGTATGAGAAGCATGGTGCCAGAATCTGCTTCTGGCGAGAGCCTCAGGAAGCTTAAAATTATGGCAGAAGGTGAACAGGTGTGTCACATGGTGAGCGAGTGAGAGAAAGGGTGGAAGGTGTCAGGCTCTTTTTAACAATCAGATCATGTGAGCTAATAGAGCAGTAACTCACTCATCACTAAAAGGACATCACCATGCCCATTCATGAGGGATCTGCCTCCAACATACCAACACTTCCCATCAGGTCCCACCTCCAACATTGGGGATCAAAATTCAACATGAGATTTGGAGGGTACAAATATCCAAACTATATCATCTTATATTGCTTCTTTACTTCTTAAAATAAGTTCTTCCATTATGTAGAAATGATATTATAAATGATAATGGCAAAGCTTCAGGTTTAGAAAAATAAATAAGTAAACAAGAGTCATTTAAACTTTACCTGTGTCCACAAACTGAGGCTGTTCTCAGTATACTGGTAAGAGGAGTTTAGGGGGATAAGAAAATGAGATATGGCTTCAGTTGCTTCCAGTTCAATGAGAACTTGGACTAAGGTCATATGCTAGATTTGAGGATGACAGGCAAATCTTAAAGAAATAGGAGGTAACGGGATTGCCTAGGGCCAGACAGGGTTATTGCCAAATAACTTTTTACATCTAATATATGTGGACATTTTTAGAGCAAATAAGAGGTTCACTGTATTTATATATATATATATACACACACACACACACACACACACACACACACACACACACACATATATATATATATAAAACATATGTACCTAAGGGTAGACTGCTAATAGAAATGTAAATTAGTATAGCCATTATAGAAAATAGAATTTAGGTTCCTCAAAAAATTAAAAATAGAACTACCATATGATCCAGCAATCCTATGGCTGAACATATAGCCTAAGGTAATGAAATCAGTATGTTGAAGAGATATCTGTACTCCCAAGTTCATTGCAGCATTGTTGACAATAGCCAAGATGGAATTCACCTATGTCCATTGACAGATGAATAGGTAAAGAAAATATGGTATATTAATGGAATACACTGTGGATTACTCTTCAGCCTTAAAAAAAACCTCTTGTCATTTGTGACAACATGGATGAACTTGGAGGACATTGTGTTAAGTGAAATAAGCCAGGTACAGAAAGACAAATACCACATGATCTCACTTATGTGTGGAATCCAATAAAGCTGAACTCATAGAAGCAGAGAGTAGAAAGGTGCTTACCAAGGCCTGGGGTTGGAGAGATGTTGGTGGAAGCATACAAAATTTCAGTTAGATAGGAAGAATAAGTTCATAGTGACTATAGTTAATAACAATGTATTGCATGCATTTTTAAAAATTGCTAAGATAGTAAATTTTAGGTGTTCTCACCACAGAAAAGCATATGAGGTAATCTATATATTATTTAGCTCAATCTAATTATATCACAATGTATCTATAATTCGAACATATTGTATGTGATAAAATATACAATTTTGTCTATTAAAATAAATTAATTAATTTTAAATAAAGTAAATGTGAATGACATAATAGTGAAGAGTTTAAAGAGAAGGATTCAGTAAATTTCTAGGTATTTATATAAGTGTTCAGGGAAGAGAACATTTGACTATTATTCCAATCAGTTATATTCCTATTACCTAAAAGTGTTCCTTGTTAGGACTACCACAACTCCAAGAAAATTCCCATAAAAATTATCTTCCTTTCTAAAATTCTTAGCTCACATAACAATATTGTAACTAGTGATTAAGCTTCCCAGACATCTGGAAACTGTTAGAGAAATGTGATGGCTGATATTTCAAACCACTCTGGAATTCGCCATAGATTAATTTTACATTGTGCTTTTATATATTACATAGTTTCTAAATCAATGAGTTCCACACGCCACCATTTTATTAGCATAATTAGTTTGGTATTAACTGATAAAAAAACATTTTCCAAACCTGCCTAGGGCATAGAAATCCCATGAAGTAACAACGTTATGTGGAATCCAGCCAGAAGCCTCCTGCCTGTCTCACTAACTTATTTCAAGTTCAGTGTCAGATTTGGTGTGTTGCAAAAGCTAAACACATTCTTCCAGCATACATCAATTAGCGACATGCCTACTCAAAGAGAGAAATCATTTACCACGAGAGAGAGATTATATAACTCTTTGTTCTCCTTGTCTATTTTGTGCAATACTTCTGATTAGATCACCTTCCATTTTGTCTTTTTTTTTTTTTTTTCAGTGTGTATATAAATGGATTTGGGTTTCACTTCACCATTTCTTTGAATAGTGTTTCCTATAGTTAAAGGCAATCAGTGATTTAAATTTCATCTGAGCTCCAATCACATGCAATTTATAAAATTTTAGAACACAGGTAGGTATGTATGATGTAGTAATCAGCTTAGCTTTGGAAGGACAATTTTTTATTATCTGCTGCAGTCATAAGCCTGGTGAATTGCTTTAAACAATTGAGATATAATTGCTTTGGGAAAATTTTTGATTTTTCCTCTACTCATGAAGTACTTATTAACAAAACAAAACAAAATCTATATTCAAAAATTAACATAATTTCATGTCATGTAGGAAATGTTACTTATAAAATAGAGTTGATGAAATAAAAATTTTTGTTAAGATTAAGAGGCTTTTCAGTTTGTTGGAAATAATCACAGAAAAAATATCTGTAAACAAAGTGTTTTTACTGAAGAATGGAATTGTTTTTTGCTCCCTCATTGAAGGATAGGTGTCTGTTTACCTGGATTGTTGCTTAAATCTGCCACACATTTGTTACTCAGAACTTTATTTATTATATTACAGCAATACAATAATGATTACTGCCAGAGGAGACATACTTTTTTTTTTTTTTTTTTTGAGACAGAGTCTCACTTTGTTGCCCGGGCTAGAGTGCCATGGCATCATCCTAGCTCACAGCAACCTCAAACTCCTGGGCTCAAGTGATCCTCCTGCCTCAGCCTCCCGAGTAGTTGGGACTACAGGCATGTGCCACCATGCCCGGCTAATTTTTTCTATATATTTTTAGTTGTCCAATTAATTTCTTTCTATTTTTATTAGAGACGGTGTCTCGCTCTTTCTCAGGCTGGTCTCGAACTCCTGAGCTCAAACAATCCACCCACCTCAGCCTCCCAGAGAGCTAGGATTACAGGAGTGAGCCACCGCGCCCGGCCAGAGGAGACATATTTTTATTATCTTGTATATTTTTCTTTAAATATCAATTCTTATGTATAAATTTTGGTTTTAACCTTTTACTTATTTTTCACAACTACTTCCCATACATTCTATAAGTTTTCTGTGTCTTTCTTAACTTCACAGTGTGTGGATTTCAGCATCATTCTAGTTTTCTGTTGAAAACTGTAACATGTATAAGGAAAAGATACCCTATGATTTTCATATGCTGTAATCAAATATGTTAGACTTAGTTTATGATGAACTGTGTCTAGTTCTTGCATCTAGTTTTTGTTTCTTTGTTTTTTCTCAAAGGTTATGCTTTTTTTTTGAATGTTTATGTATGTATGTGTATAAGGTACTTATTTAGGTTTAACAAATAACCCCATATCTTAGTCACTAAAGCAACAGATACTTATTATTTTACAGTTTCTGTGGGTCAGTAAATGAGGCGATACTTAGCTGGGTCCTCTGGGTCTGAATATCTCACTAGGCTACAAAGTGTCAGCTGGGCTATAGTTATCCCAAAGCCCAAGTAAGGATGGATCCATTTCTGTAGTGACTAAAGTGGCTGTCGGCAGGATTCAGTTTCTCCATTACTATTCCTAATTGGTTGTTGGCTAGAGACTTACTTAACTACCTCACCACATGGGTCTTCTCCACAAGGCATCTCACAACATGGGAGCAGCTTCAAAAGAGCCAGCAACTAAGGGCAAAAAAGAGTGTGCTAGATATGTCTCTCTATATTGTCAGTAGATACGTACGATCTTTTCAGGAGAAAACCAGGCATTTTTAATCTAAACTTGGAAGTGATTAAGCTCCAATATGATTAATCTCAAGCTCACTATCAAGGGGAAAGGACAGGATATGAGTATCAGGAGAAGGGATCATTGAGAGCCATTTCAGAAACTACCTACAGTAATATGTGTATGTGTTTTATGAAAATAAAATTGTGTATTTTAGGAAAATAAAATTTCTTTTCTTGAAGCCATTTTCTCTTACTTTCTTTGATATTCTTTATACATCAAATATTTTATAACCCAAACATGGGAATAAAGACAAATGTTAGCATATAGTATGTCCTTAATATTTAAGAGCAATATTTAGGAGCATAGCATAACATATGTCATGTTAAGGATGGTAATTTTGCCTGTATGTTATGTTGGAAAGTACATACTCATTTTTTGCTCTCTTTTTTTTTTCTCTCAAGTGGTGATGATTTTTAATGACTAGATAAAGTACAGTTAGAAGACAAATTAAAACTCTCCTCGAGGTCTTAGGACCAGTACTGGTCTGTGGACTGTTAGGAATAGGGCCACACAGCAGGAATTGAGCAGCAGGCAAGCAGCAAGTGAAGCTTCATTTGTATTTACAGCCTCTCCCCATCACTAGCATCACCACCTGAGCTCTGCCTCCTGTCAGATCAGCGGCAGCATAGATTGTCATAGGAGCACAAATCCTTCTGTAAACTGCATATACGAGGGATCTAGGCTGCGAGCTCCTCGCGAGAATCTAATGCCTGATGATCTGAGGTGGAGCTGAGGCAGTGATGCTAGCACTGGGGAACAGCTGCAAATACAGATTATCATTAGCAGAGAGTTTAATAATGTATTAGCAAGAGAAATAAAGTGTGCAATAAATGTAATCCTTTTGAATCATCCTGAAACCATCCTCTCCTCTGGTCCATGAAAAAGTTGTCTTCCATAAAACCAGTCCCTGGTGCCAAAAAAGTTGGGGACTACTGTTCAAGGGTATTAACATAAGCTCATTAAAGTATTACTAAGTGGTCTTGTGTGAACCTTCATAGTATCTAAACACTTTTGTCTATTATGTCATCATTTTGTAATTGTATGAATCAAACATGGCTTTTGAAATAAGAACTTTTGAATGGAATAAGAATCAATAGTGGCAAGCCACTGTGAAGGTCTCATGTAGTCAAATGGAGGGGGAAGGGTTGGCTTACAAGACAAGACCTAAATATACTTTTAAGTTCTTCCAAAATACTATACCTTCTTCTCAATGTACCTAGCATGAATGTCTCAAATTTCACTAGTCCCTTGAAGTCACATTTTCCTTAAATGCTTGAATAAAAAGACAGACCTATAATCCAATTTGATTATATGTAAGGATTTAATCATTTACCAGGTGTCCAGAGATTTCCTGGGATATGTATCTGATCCAAAACTTTTCCTAGTTTTCACTTTCCACCTCCATTTCCCATCTGGTTCCAGGTAAAAACTTCTAGCCACTTTTCGGCACGTTACCCACTTCTGGCTTTCTGTATGCTAATATGGCTCTCCTCTAAACACTTCAAACTGAGTTGTGGACACCTATCCATCCTTTTTGCAAACACTCACAGTGAGATAAAGGCTAGTCTGAAACTTTACCAACATTATGATGAACATTGTATAATAGTGAAGAAAATTATAACACAAAGACTTGAAACTTAGCATGCAGTGTGACTATTCTTAATGAACATAATTCCCAGAATCTTTATACTGGTCCCTACCACGTAATGTATTACCATGAAAGAGGTGTACTTTTCCCCTAACCCCAGGCTGCCAACTCAGCACAGGAGCTAGTGTACCATGCCATTATGGATGTGCCCTTGGGCATATCTCCTCTCCTTTCTAGAATGCAGGCCTTAAATACAAATTTTTGAAGAAAGACTATGTCCGGACTTCACTTGGGTATAAGGTCTGCCTCCACCTCCTCATATCCTAACTCAAGATATGTCACTCTATATTGTGAGTAGAAATCTACAATCTATTTAGGAGAAAACCAGTGATCCAGGACCATGGGTAGATAGCCTTTCTCTGTGTCATTCAACATAGCAGGATCTTCAACATTCAATGATCAATATATCAGAATATTTTCCAGTCTAGCTTCTTCAGTCTTGAGCAGCCTCATTATTCCATTTAAATAATAACTTTTACCAGTCTGTCATCTGATGAGTGGTAAGGCTTGTACATATCCTGTCTTTTTGTTCTGTATTCCTAATTTGCTAATCACCATCTTTTGAAAAATAACACACCTACATACACACTCTAAGAACAAGCAACATTAAACATATTTTGAATATTCCAGGTACATAATTTGGAAAGTCTCCCACATAGACCACTTCTCTCATGATCACACAGGGAAATGCAATAATAAGGGCAGAGCGGTGAAATGTTAGATGTTTTCTATAATGATCCAATGAACTCATAAGAAGAAATAACTAAATAGGATAGTTTTGAAATAAGTGGTGGCCTATATCCTACTACCTATATTCAGATGGATTCTGACCAAAGTTATGATGAAAGGGAAAGATGCATGTAGCATCTCATCACCTTAAGTTTTTCTCACCATTTGTGATAGGCAGAATATTACCACCCCTCTCCAAAGATGTTAGTGTCTTATACCTCAGAATCTGAGTCTGAACACTATTCAATTACAAAAAACACTGGTGATCTAGCACCTCTTATATTATCCTGGATAGAGCTTGAGCCTATCCTCTGAAGTGAGGTATCACAAGATTGGAAGAATAAGCACCACAAGTACTCACCATCAAACTGTCACTATCTAATCAACGCTAAGGTGCTCCATGGCAGTAATATTCACTGGGGGTTGGGAGGGTGGGGGCGGGTAAACTTACAACTAATGGATGTGGTGAGCATTGTGTGGGGGAAGGGCATGCCTCTAATCCTGGCTTGGGTGAGGCAAAGTCATACATGTAACCAAAATGGTTGTACCCCCATAATATCCTGAAATAAAAAAAAAAGAATCTGTGAGTATGTCATAATATAGAGCTAGTGGGAATTAAATTTGTAGATGGAATTAAGATTACCAATGAAGTGATCTTAAAATGGAGAGATTCTCCCTAAAGCCTACAGATGGAACACAGCTCTGTTAACTTCTTGATTTTAGTTCAGTGAGACCTATTTTTTTTTACTTCTGACTTCCAAAGCTATAAGATACATTTGTGTTGTTTTAAGCCATCAGTTTTATAGTAATTTGTTACAGCAGCAATAGGAATCTGTTACATCATCCTTCATATTTTCTCTGTCATCAATGGTTATACCTCCACCAATCTGTAAGTCACCCTTCCACTTGCTATATGACCTTGACCATGTGACCTTACCTGTTAATAGGGACATTGATGATCTCATGACATTATTATAAGGAATACTTGACATAATGCATGGAAAGAATAAATTTTAGTATTAACATATATATAGTTATATATATATTTGTTTTATATACTGATATATATAGTCTTTATATACAAAATATTAATAAAATACTTTTAGTTTTATATATTATATATATACATGGAATCACTTGTAATTTATAAAATTTTAGAAGAATACAGGTAGGTACTAGATAGTAATCAATATATCAATTCTATATACTAGTACATAAAAGGGAGAATATGTGTGTGTATATCCTGTTTCTCTCTCTTTTTTGCTCTTTGCTTAGAGCCAAATGTCCTCTGTCTATTGTGTCAGTTTAACTCTGGACCCTTGGAGAAAGTTACCTTTTTCTAATCTACTTTAGGATAGGCAAAACCTTTTAGCCACCCTGATGGCCATAGAATGAAAAAAAAAAAAAAAAAGAAAGAAAGAAAAAACTTAAATTCTAACACATGGGGTTATTACCATCACTTTAGCCAGATTGTTAGTTTTACAGAAATTATACTATTAATAGATGTGTCTTTTGGAAACCATTTACTTTCATATCTCTGTTTACACACTTGCTCTAATATAATCTATTCTCAACACTGCAGTCAAAGTAATCATGATCTTTTTTTAAAAACCTTAGTCAAACCATACCATTTCTCTGCTCAGAACCCTCAGTGACTCTATTTCCTTCTCAGTAAAAGCCAAATTCCTTAAAATGTTCTACAGTGCTACATGATCTGACTTCCTTTTAACTTTCTAGCATTATCCCCGTAATAGTCTCTACTTCCATCATTTGGCTCAAGTCACAGAGTTCTTTATCACATGTTTCCCAGAACATGTAAAGTCCACTCCCTCCTTGAACACTGGCATTCTTCCTGCTCCTCTTTCATTATCCATTTGTTTGGCTCCATCTCTCCACCTCTTCCGTGAGGCCTACCCTGGGCACCCTAGTAAATATCGTAACCCATCTCTCTGGCCTCCTAGCTGTTAATACACTGCACACATATTTTTTTTGCTGTATAACTCCCCACACTAGAATTTAAACTTCAATAGGGCAAGAGTCATATCTAGCTTTCACGACTGTATTCTTAGCAACTAGAAAGGTGCCTAGCTCATAATTGGTGCTCAATATTTATTAATGTCTAATTATTTATTTGCCATAGATGTAGACTCTCAAACAACTCAGTTTGTATAAAATATTAGATGTCATCAAATTCATTCCTAGGGCTTCACAGATGGAAAAAATAAGGCCTAAAGAGGTCACACAGCTATTTTCCCCAAAAGTAGAATAAGAAAACAGCCCTGACTTTCTCAATGATTCAACAGAGTGGAGTGCAAGTTATTCATAACTTTGTATTTAAACTAATAGCTGCCTAAAACTCTTTCCAATTTTAAACATTTAGAGGTTACTAACCTGTTGTCTTTTCTTTTAACAGAACTGTTCCCTTGTAATGTGAACATTCACTCTTAACTTCCATTACATTTTCTTAACATTGTTATTTATTCAGCAAATATTTTAATAACTGTCATATATGAAACATTTGCAGTACAGTGGGTATTTCAAAGATGAACTTCAGCTTTATGATTACAGCTTCATGATACTGACAAACTAAATCAGACATTTTTTATGTGCCACCTTAGATTCTTTCAGTGCCACCTGTGTTCTGGGCAGATGGCCCTTAGTTCTGCCCCAGCCACTGTGACAACATCTCTGAGTAATCTCATTTGTGCAACTTCCTGTGTGCAGCACCCAACAGTGTCACACATCAGGTCTTTGCTGTGCTTCTTTCATTTCCTCTGTAGGGCTTCATTGTTGTCGCTAAAGCATGTGATGCACTGGAGTCCTGTCAGCACTCATAGGTATGTGGCCCATTTGTGCAGGATAAACCTTAGACCAGGGAGAAACAGAAGCTGGCCTATGATTTTGTCCTCCTGGAAGAAGCTTATTTGACCATTTTGAAGATAGTCCTTCAAAACTGAGGGCCCAATTACATCTGACACCATCAGCGACCAGCTCAGTAATGCACTGTCTCATTGGCTCTGCCTCCTTTCCTGGCTCATCCCCCTTTTCTCTCACTCGTGATTCTCTGGGGTCATAGTCCCTAACAACATTGTGGGACAGGAATTTATGACTCAGGTTCTTTCTGGGAAAGACTGAGACACCGTAAGAACCTTAAACCTAGTAAGAGAAGCTGGTATATTCAA
Organism: Propithecus coquereli; assembly: GCF_000956105.1. Classification (NCBI taxonomy): domain Eukaryota; kingdom Metazoa; phylum Chordata; class Mammalia; order Primates; family Indriidae; genus Propithecus; species Propithecus coquereli. The sequence goes on from NW_012149175.1 coordinate 1,472,850, forward strand.
GCATATATAGCTACTACAAAGTCCCAAATAACTTACCTTAATGAACACATATGAAAGACTACACGAGTTCAGAGGAAAGAGAGTTATTTCTTGACTGACAGGAAAAAAAAAATTTGTTAAAAATATAAATTTTGGCCAGGCGCAGTGGCTCACGCCTGTAATCCTAGCACTCTGGGAGGCCGAGGCGGGCGGATTGTTTCAGCTCAGGAGTTCGAAACCAGCCTGAGCAAGAGCGAGACACCGTCTCTAATAAAAATAGAAAGAAATTAATCGGACAACTAAAAGTATGTAGAAAAAATTAGCCGGGCATGGTGGCACATGTCTGTAGTCCCAGCTACTCAGGAGGCTGAGGCAGTAGGATTGCTTGAGCCCAGGAGTTTGAGGTTGCTGTGAGGTAGGCTGATGCCACGGCACTCTAGCCTGGGCAGTAGAGTGAGACTCTGTAAAAAAAAAAAAAAAAACAAATATAAATTTTATTGTGTGTCGAATGCTAAGCAAAATTTTGTTAGAAAGAGAAAGATGAACCCAACAACATATGTAGTGCTAGTAATGGTCATAGCATGTCCGAATGGAGCATGGAGTACAATTATACTGAGAGGGCGTCTGTATTGGTGTGTGTGTGTGTGTGTGTTGGATAAAAATGTTGAAATCTGAAAGCTGCTTTCCTGAAAATAATTCTAATGGATTACTGATCTTTTGAAATTTGTGGTTGATAAAACCAAATTACCAGCCTGACTCTGAAAGTATTGTCTACTAAAATAGGAATTACAGCATTTTTGAAGAACACAAGTGACCGTATTTTATAAAAATAATGTGGTGATGCTGTTGTGTATGTTTACGGAGCTAGATTCAATCCCCAGTCTGGCAATGGCTAAGATTATTGTGACCTCTATGGGCTTAAGAAAGATAATTTTAAAATTTAGTTTGACCTGTGGAAAGAAAGCTAGTATCCTGACATTCAGAAAGTATGGTTCTAAATCACCTGTTCATTTTGTTTACAACACTCAATTATATATTCAGTGCTTCAGAGAGTTTTAGAAAAAAAAGAAAGTAAAAATAAGCAAACTTAACAGCCACTAAGTCAGATAGGCCCTATAATGAACGCTAATCAAAACTGACTGATTGCCACTCTTGTATCTTTTGGTGGCTGACAAACCTAAATCAAGAATTGATTTTAATGAATCTGAGATATGATGAATGAATCATTCTACTTGGAGGTATGAGTAGATATTCTTAATTATATATTCTTGGAAAGACTATAGGTATTTTCTTAAGACATAAGCTAAATCATCTTGATTCTCATTAATGGTTTACATGGTTTTTGTGGATCAATGCAATTTCACTGTTTTGTATTTTATATCATTAATCTCTTGTTTTTATATTCTTTAACTTTAAAGTGAATATTTTCTATTCTAATTTAAATGAAAAGTTTTAAAAACATTTTTTTCCAGAGTTTTAAACTTTGAATCCAAGTTGGAAGAATTAATAATTTGCAGTAAAAAATCTCAGAATGTCCAATCCATGCCATTTAAATAGAACTATTTAAATATTTAAATGTAAGGAGACAAAAATCTGATTGGTTGCCCAAATATAAGATTTAAAAATGCTAGAAGTAGGTGTACACATCTGTGCACCTGTGTTTAGTATTCTTTTAAAATTCATGTATTCTTTCAAAATCAGGTCAGGGATTCTTAAACTACATTTTCTGCATTGTACCCCTCGTAACCTACCTCCTTGCCAAAGTCTCTTTCCATCAATTGAGGTTGTTTGTGATGAAGACAACCAGTAGTGGATGAAACAAGGATAATTTTATAAGCTGCTTATTATGTTGTCACAGGCAAGTTAAATTTCACATTATATATAGCTTTGGAAACAAGCTAAGAATGGTACAACATTGTTAGTTTATTTTACTTATCCAAAATCTTTACCACTTATCCATTGCTCCCACCCCAGCCAACATATACATTTCACACTCCTGGGATTTAAGTCAGTACAATTATTTAAATATTTTAGTTCTCAGTATGATGGTAATTCTATCTACACTGACTACGAGTAACATGTTTTGTTAAACAGATACTTCTCCTTCTGTAAAATAAATTCAAATAAATAACTTCATAGCATAAAGATAAGAAGGGTCTGTGTGAAGAAAATGTTTGTTTCGTTTTGTTTTCCAAAAGTATGTAATAGTAACATGCATATCTAATTAAGGTGCAGACAATCTGTGGGTGGCTTTCGTGGGTTAGGTTGAATGTCATGTGCTTTATATTCATGTTATCTCATATAATCTCTATCTCCATTCTATATGATATATGATATCACCATTTTACAGATTGCTTTACTAAATATCGGAAAGGTAAGTGCAGTGACTTGTTCAGAGCTAACTCAAGGCTAACTAATTAATAAGTGGCAGAATTAGTTTAAAATCCAGGTCCAGCTGAACCCAGTATCTGTTCTCTTCACAATATTGTGACAATCAGAGTATAGAAAGAAAATATAACTTCTCCTCATGTGTTCATTTTAAAAGTAATATTTGTCAGTATATGTGTGGCTATAAATAGTACTATTTTTAATTTTTTTTTATTTTTCAATGTTTCTTTTTTAGTGTGATTTAGTTCTCTTGAAAATTTTCTTGAAATTTTCCCCCAAAACAATAAGGGGACTTGAAAGCTACAGAGAACCATTGCTAAATTACCCATATGACATAGATAACACAAAAAATACTTTTCAGGGTACTCAAATAATAAAATATTGTTAATAGGATTAACTGAATTAGTCAAAAGCAAAAACTTCATACATAAACATGCTTTTGAAACTATGTTTTCTTGTAGATTTTTCTATACACAAAACTTATACGGATTTTAACATAAAATATATATATAAAGGGATAGTAAAATAAAGCAACTAACAATATATCAGACACTTTGCTAATGTCAGTTGTATTGTGGCATAATTTATATATATATACACAGCAAAATTCACACTTTTGGGTATAGAGTATTATGAAATTTGACAAACATATTGTCTTGTACCCACCACCACAATAAACATACTGAGATATTAATACTTCCATTAAGCCAAAGATACTTTCATGAAGCTACTTTGTAGCAAAACTCTCTTTTTCCTTACAGTTTTGCCTTTTTCTGAATGTCATATAAATGAATCATATAGCTCGTGGCCATCTGAGTCTGACTTCTTTCACTTAGGAGAATGCATCTGATATTCCTCCATTAGGATTGTGTGTATCAATCGTATGTTCCTTTTTAATCACTCAATAGTACTACATTGTATGGATTACCACAGTTCATTTCTTTGTTTCCTAGTTGAAAGGCATTTTGATTTGTAGTTTTTCACCATTATGGATAGGTATGTTATAGCCATTTGCATGGAGTTCTGAGTGAACATAAGTTTTCATTTATTTTGGGTAAATACCTAGGAGTGGGGATGAAAGGTCATTTAATAATTAAATGATTACTTTATGAAAACCTTCCAGATGGTTTTCTAAAGTCATCATATTATTTTGCATTCTCACCAGAAATGCATGAGAGCGTCAGTTGCTCCACTTCCTCGCTGGCACTTGGTGTTAACAGGTTTTGTTTTGTTTGTAATTTTAGCCTTTTTAATAGATGTGTAATGCTATCACATTGTGGTATTAATTTGCATTTCCCTAATGACTGTTGTTGAGCATCTTCTCATTTGTTCAGTTGTTCGTTTTCTTCTTTGATAAAGTGGCTGTTCAAAACTTTGTCCACATTATTTTCCTCATTATTGAATTGTGATAGTTCTTAACCTATTCTGCATGCATATACTTTTTCAGATAGGTGATTGGCAAATACTTTTTTCCCAGTATATGACTTGTCTTTTCACTTCTTAAATAATTTCTTTTTTTTGAGGCAGAATCTCACTTTATTGCCTGGGCTTGAGTGCTGTGGCATCAGCCTAGCTCACAGCACCCTCAAACTCCTGGGCTCAACTGATCCTCCTGCTTCAGCCTCCCAGGTAGCTGGGACTACAGGCATGCGCCACCATGCCTGGCTAATTTTTTTCTATTTTTAGTTGTTTGGCTAATTTCTTTCTATTTTTAGTAGAGACGGTGTCTCGCTCTTGCTAGGCTGGTCTGGAACTCCTGAGCTCAAGCAATCCTCCCACCTCAGCCTCCCAGAGTGCTAGGACTACAGGCATGAGCAACCATGCCCGGCCTTAAATAATTTCTTTTTCATAAAATTTGAAAAATTTTTTGTTAAAGTCCAGTTAATTATTTTTTTTTTCTGTTGGTGCCGTCTCTGTGAAATGGTTGTCTATTCTCACATCATAAGTTTTCTTTTGAGTATTTTCTTTTAAAGTTGTATGTTTTACATTTAGATCTTTGTATCCATTTACTGTAAATTTTGATAAAAATGTGAATAGAGGTCAAGGTTCACTTTTGTACATATGGATGTTCAATTTTTTCTGGCACCATTTATTTGAAATCAATTCTTCTTTTATTGATTGCCTTTAAAGCATCTTTGTCAAAAATAAATTAAACATTTTTGTATGGTTCTATTTATTTTCTATTTTATTCACTTTATCTGTGTGTTTGTCTTTTTTGCCAACAAAACACTGTTATGTTTGCTATAACTTTATAATAAGTCTTAACAATCAAGTAGAGTGAAGACTTGAAATAATTTTTTTACAAAATGTTTTTGTTATTATAATTACTTTCCTATTGTATATAAATTTACATTTGATTTGTTGGTATCTACAAAATGTCCTTTTAGGACTTCAATTGAAAATGTGTAGAATCTGTAAATCAATTTTGGAAGAATTGATGTCTTAGTGAGTTTTCTAATCCATAAACACAGTGTATATACCCATTATTTAGGGCTTCTTTTGCTTGTTTTGTGTTTTCTATTATTCATCATATAGATTGTGCATATTCTTTGTTAGATCTAAACATAAATATTTAATTTTTTGGTGATATTGTACTTGCTCTGGTTTTAATTGTATTTGATTTGTAGATACTCATTACTAGTATGTAGAGATGCAATTGAGTTCTGTATCCTGTGACTTACTACATTCCCTTATTCTTAGAGATTCTTGTTTGCTTTTCTTTGCTTTTGTTTTTAAGGTTTCAGGTGTTTTCCTACATAGAAAATCATGTTTTATTTTAAAAGAGATAATTTTTTTCCTTTCCCATTTGGGAGCTTTTATTGATTTTTCTTAAATTATATTATTATTCAGGACATCCAATACAATGGTCAACAGTAGTAATTAGAGAAGACATTCTTGCTTTGTCAATCTCTCACCATTATAATATCAGCTGTAAGCTGTTATAGATGATCTTTATCAGGTTAAGGAAGTACTCTTAGTTTGCTGAAATTTTTCATCATAAATCAATGTTGAATTTTGTCAAATGCTTTTTTTCTGAACCTATTGATTTTTCTTCTTATTGTGATAATATCACAACTTATGTAGATTGAATTTCTGATGTTGAAACAGGCTCACATTACTAGAATGAACTCCACTTGGCTGTTATGTATTATGCTACACACACACACACACACACACACACACACACACACACATATATATATCTGGATTAAATTTATTAATAATTTGTTAAAAAATTCTGCATCTATATTCATGAGGATTATTAGTTTCTTGTTTTCTTTTATCATAATATCTGCTTTTATATCAGGACAACAACTGGTCTTAAAAATCAAGCAGGAGTTGTTCCTTTGTCGTCTATTTTGTGGAGGAAATTGTTCAGAATTCTTAATATTTCTTTTTTATTTTTTCATTTCAGAATATTATGGGAGTACAAACATTTTGGTTACATGAATTACTTTTGTACAGATTGAGTCAAAGTTATAAGTGTGTCCATCACGCAGATAATGTGCATTGTACTTGTGCCCATTCCCTCCTCCCCTCTCCCACCTCTTGATTTCCATTGAATTTGACTACCGTATGTGCACATGACTGTTGATCTATTAGTTACAATTTAGTAGTGAGTTCATGTGGTTTTTGTTTTTCCATTCTTGCCATACTTCACTTAAAAAGATGGTCTCCAGTTCCATCCACGTTGTTACAAATGACATTAGTTCACCAACAACAGTCAAGCTGAGAATCAAAACAAAAATTCAATACCTTTAACAAAAGCAACAAAGAAAATAAAATACCTAGGAATATATTAAACCAAGGAGGTGAACGACCTCTACAGGGAGAACTATGAGACACTGAGGAAGGAAATGGCAGAGGATATACACAGATGGAAAACCATACCATGCTCATGGATTGGAAGTATCAATATTGTTAAAATATCTATACTACCCTAAGTGATTTACAGATTCAATGCAATCCCCATTAAAGTACCAATATCAACATCATTTTTCACAGATCTAGAAAAAATAATTCTATGCTTTTTATGGAACCAGAAAAGACCCCAAAAGCAACCTTAAGCAAAAAGAACAAATCAGGAGGCATCACTTTACCAAACTTCAAGCTACACTACAAGGCTATAGTAACCAAAACAGCATGGTACTGACACAAGAACAGAGAGCTAGACCAATGGATCAGAACAGAGAACCCAGATATAAAACCATCCTCATATAGCCATCTGATCTTTGAGAAAGCAGACAAAAACATACAGTGGGGAAAATAATCCTAATTCAATAAATGGTGCTGGGGAAATTGGGTAGCCACATGTAGAAGGTTAATCACTTTTATTGATGTAATATACTCCCAATCAGTTAGCTAGAAATCTAATAATAGAAGTCTGCTTCTCAATCCATGCTCCCTGTAGTCTACTGTGCTGTTTTGATTACGTTAAATATAGGTTCTTTGACCCATGTTTTCTCATAATTCTCTTTTGTTAGCATTCTCTCTTATCTACTTTTCTATCACTTTCTTTCTATACCTATTTACTCTCAATTTACACACACACACACACACACACACACACACTCCTCTGATGGGTAGAAATATTGCAAAAATAATAAGATTGAGTTTGAGGAATGGCTATAGAATAAAGTTAATTATTTTATAAACATTTCCAATGCTTATCTCTTTTATTTTTTCTCTATAAAATATTTATTTCCTTAGGAAATTAAACTATTTTGTGGAGTTTGATTTCTTATTATTTTTGAGATTCTAGTCCATTTTCCAGGAAGTTAGTAAAAATTAGTCAATATTTTTAAGAAAGGGATGTGAAAGTCTTTTAGTACTGCTGATGATTCCCAACCTTACAAAAGAAAGAAAGAAAGAAAGAAAGAAAGAAAGAAAGAAAGAAAGAAAGAAAGAAAGAAGAAAGAAAGAAAGAAAGAAAATGTTAAAATGTAGATAAAGTAGAAAGCTGTTATTTTATAGCCTAATCTTGGTCAAGTTTTTATTAGAATGGCAGAGTATGCCCTGAGGTTTGCATGCTTATACTATACTTGTGACTGCTACCTACATGAATTCAGGGCAGGTATCTGTTTAGATCTCCCTTAGTTCACATGCTGACCTGTGACAACCAAGTCAGTGCATATCAGCAGTATTTATCACTAGCAATGAAGTCTGACATGCAACTCCTCCACTGAAAACAGAGCCCCCAGAATTCTAGTTTTAACTTTTTGTGTTCATCTCTGCTGCTGGCTGTCATTAGGTTCTGCCACTTTCACATGGATACTAGTATTCCCACTTTCTCAATTTTAGCTTAAACCTGCTCATTTTTTGTTTTAATAAAAAAGCTGTAAAAATAGAAAGTTCAAGTTTCTAAAGAAGTTCTTAACTGAGAGTGAAATACAAGCTGTCAAATATTTCTTTGTGGACATGGAGGTTGCAATATCTTCTTAATTACATTCCTTCCTACATCAGAGAAATGAGCTGCTAAATTGTAATTTTGAATCAATCTTAAATTCTTTGCTTTCTTAAAGTCTCATCTAGCTCATTACTTCATAATTCAAACTTTTATTCATTGTCTAAGAGTAGGGACATCCTCTCCAATAGTATTCAGATTTTTTGTGTCTCTCTATGCAACTGTAATTTAAATACATGTTTACCAATCAGTAATCTTCATTCATAGGTATTTCTACTTGAAATGGTAAAGTCATAGCATCCATTATCAGTATCATTTATTTTCCAAAATGGCTTAGGAACCCCAAGAGTTGGAATGCTTCGTGACTCAATGTAATTCCTTATTTTGGTATTAGAAACTCATAAAGTTCATTTCTGTGTTTTCAACTAATGAGAACATGCTTTTAAAAATATATATTATATATGCATATATACAGTGTGTGTGTATAGCTTTTTGTTGTTGCTAACTCTCAGTCTTGCTTTTCACTTATGTTTAGTCATTTTTCTCAGGAACTGTTTAAGACAAAATGTATATTTTGTTATAATTTTTATATACTATTTTATATGTTTTTATATATTCTGTTGAACCATACAAAATTTACACATAATCTTTCAGTGAAGACGTATCACTCTAGAGCAAAGAGTAATTTCTTAATGTATAGGAAAATCAAATTCTGTTCAAATAATTTATATAATCAGTTACCTTGCATAAGAAAAAAAAATATTTTAATTCAAATACAAATCAAACATTTTACTTGAGATATAGTGGTGAACTATAATGGATATATTTCCTGCATTTTTGGAACTCACTATAGTTTACTGATATATCCTTAGTTTGAGCACAGATCTAGAAAAAATGGTAGGAATTAATAATCTCAATATTTCTCTTAACAAACATGTGCTTAGTAATTTCCCTTAACTTAATCATGACATTTTAAAAGCTTTTTTAAGCAAATGTCTTCTATCCAAAATTTTAATGTAAAAGAATTCACTACATAGCGTGCTGTAAACATTTTTGAGACTTAAATGTATTTGTTTATACCACAAAGATAGAAGTTATAAAAATTGTAACATTAACTGAACAGAAAATAGGAAGACATTAAAGTTATGTGTGTGATCTAGAAAGGTTGTGATTTGGGAATAATAGGGGCACTCCTATAAAATTTGAAGAGGTATCAAATGATGAACTTGAATGTTAAATCTTAGACATGTGCTTGAAGAATTTAATTTCCCAAATCCCAAGGCCAGTTTTTCAGTCACTATGACTCTAAAAGATTTCTTAAGATATTTAAGAAGCCTACAAGATGGTTTTATTATGTGCTTTGGAAAAAATTACTTAGTCAAATGTATCTTTTTGAAAGTTATGACTTCAGTACTGAAATTAGATCATAATGCTATTAATTCAGTGTTTAAGGCTTTTTAGAAACACTTTTAAGTCTTAGGATAAAGATTGCATATTTTACAGTACTTACATGCTTGATGTGTGTACGTCTGAACCTATACATAGCTCACTAGACACAAATACAATCTGTGTGCTCTAAGTTCTATTATTTCACGTTACCTACCAGGCCCTCTGTTTGTCTCTACACCGTTGAAAAAGGCGGTCTTTCGGTTTTGACTGGTGCGGCTATTTACAGAAACCAGTGGTGTTTGCGATAGACAGTTCACCTCACAGGATATCTGACACCTTTCTCAGAAAGAGATCTCCTCCTCTGATTACAGTGCTGTGTCCCACTTTAGTCTGTCTGACATTGTTCTTTCTAAATCCTGTGTAACTGTGAAGTTTTGAAAGAAAATATAACCGAAGAATAGAAGGGCTGCTAAGTGGTCAATGTTTCTGAAGTGAAAATTGAGTCTCACAGGGGTTAAGTAACTTCAGACGGAGACATTTTGTACTTCAAAGCCTCAGTGCTTTTCAACACACTATATCGCTCCATCTATAGTCATCGGACATAAAATTAACATGAGCCGTTTATTTCTACTGCTAAAACAAAATAAAAATAGTATCCCAAATGTTCATCAAGTCAAAATGGAGTTTGCAGGAAAAGGGTTTAACCTTTTTGATAAACTTAATACGGTTCACTTCCTGGGGTCAAGAAAAAGAAATGTGTAGTCAATGCGCATGCGCAGCGCGGCAGCGCCCAGAGAAGCTGAGAGGGTGGCAGCGGCTGCGGCGATTCCCGCCTGTGCGCACCCTCCTCAGCCGCCGGGCAGCGGGGCTGCCTCTTTCCTCCTTCCTTTCCACCTCAAGTGTGAGAGTTCCACTGACCCCCGCACCGCGCGCAGCTTTCTCCAGAACTCCCCATGCGGGTGAGGCTTTTTCCCAGAGGCAGCCGGTGCCGACCCGCTACCCCAAAGGAGAAAATAGCTGGCTGAGCACAGCCTTGGTGCTGGTGGCCGCCATGTCCTTGAAGAGCCAGACAAGCAATGTGACCAACAGGAATGACCCCAAATCCATCAACTCTTGGGTCTTCGTAGGAAATCTCAACAGAACTGTGCGGAAGAAGTCCGATGTGGAGACCATACTCTCCAAATGTGGCCGCGTGGCCGCCTGTTCCGTGCCTAGGCTTTTAACCAGAGCCAACGAGCGCGGCCCGGGCAGCTGTGCTGGGAGAGAGCGGGCGGGAGCTGGCCGGGCAGACCCTGCACATAGACATGGCTGGAGAGCTCAAGCCCGGCAGACCCCAATGGGCTAACGAGAGCAGCATCTCTTTAGTTGAGAGCCATATACACGCTCTTCGGCTACCAGGGCTGCCTGTTGCCGATGTCAGTGCCCAGGGCTGTCCCTGTGAAGCTACCTCAGGTCACACAGTCACTGTGATCTGACATGTCAAAAATGCCATATCCATCGAACTCTTTGCCTGCTCCACAGCCATCACCACTCGCTCAGACAAGGTCAAGTTAAAAGAACTGTTAGCTGCAAACCATCAAGACAGAGCTGACACAGATCAAGTCCAATATTGACGCCCTGCTGGGCTTTTTGAAGCAGATTGCTGAGGAGCATAGAAGCCAATCCAAACGGCAAGAAGAAGGGAGACAACAGCAGTGGCAGTGACAGTAGAGGCAGCAGCAGCCGGCCACAACTTCCCCCAACACCCCCCAAGAAGACAAGCCTCCCGAGGCAGGCACACCTCAGGGAGAAGCATGGGCTCCAGGCAGCAGCAACGAGGAGGGCCTGCTGACACATAGCGAGGTAGAGCTGGAGCACAACCAGGCCACAAATGAGGAGCATGGGGCCTTGCAGTAAACATCCTGACAGGAGCAAAGGCCACCCACAGGAAAAAGGCATCACAGCCACAGGGCTCAGGCCTGGTACCCACCCTGGGTGTCACCCCTTGTCGGGTACCAGAGGAGAACTGGCAGCAGGCACCTCCTCCCCCACGCATCCCAACCAATCCCACATCCTCCGCAGGTAGAGTTTCCAGCCTACCCCTTGCCTAGACACCTTCCCTGTCTGCACTGTCCAGGCAAGAGGGCAGAGCACAGGGGTTTCCCCACACTCTGCCTCCCCTCCCCAGGACACTCTTGGGTTTGGGGTGTTTCTATAGGTTTGGAAGGGGCCCACAGGCAGGGACCCTGACAATAAAGATATTGGATACCCCCAAAAAATTTGGTCGATAATTTTTAAAAAATTAATTTCCAAATGTAAATAAGATACTTACAGAATAGAATACAGTCTAATAGATATATGACCAAACATATTGAAATGTTCTTAGAGATTTATCAAGAAGCATTAAAATGTTTCATAATAAAGATTTTAGGCATATTAATACTCTGCAGGGACACTAATTATATTAATGAGCTGAAATATATACTGAGTTCTAAAATCTTCCATGGTCTGCAGAATACTGACTAGTTAATTATCCAGATTTTATTTAAATTGTCGCTTCTTCAATTTTAAGAAAGACACAACAGCACAGATGGAAAGAATTAGCATATATCAGCAATTTGAACACTTCCTACATTAGTATGAAAAATAGAATATTGTTCTCCAACCAGTACAAGTTTTATTGACCTAAACATTCTCTTCTGCTTTTGTCCATAGTGTTAAGCTGAAGAATGACACTTGTAACTAGTTTTAAAATTTAATTGTGTTGAAGAATTGTCTTCTTTCATGTGGACTTTTAAATGTAAACAATTTTAAATAATTCCCTTTTTCAGAAAATTTCATTAAGTTATAAACAGCTATGTCTATGAACACATGCCAAATTGAATGAATTCTATCAAATCAAATCAAATCTACTAAAAAAACTGTTCTAGATTTATTCCAATGCATTGAGGAAATGTTCAAACTTACGTGCCTTTGCATCTAGTGATTTATGATGCCCATTACCTAGGGAATAAAGAGATAGTTTCTTTAAAATTTGAGGTAGGAACTGAAAGATATGTTTGTAATTCTCATCCATGCCAACATCTTTGATATCTATTATAGGTTTATTTTAAATATAGCATACTAATATCTGTCTTACTGCATAATGAGGTTCGAGTTTCATCTCAACTATCCATCTATTATAGTTATAATTATTATGATAAGTAAAATTAGGGGTATTAGTCTTGATACAATATAACTCATGATTCTTTCTAGTTTTTCAGTTTAAACTTATATTAATCCTTAACCCAATTGGTTAACTATGTATTTCTGTTCTCACTACCTTACTGAGTTCTAAATGCAACTTCCAATTCTAGTTCAGAACGTTATTCTCCACAGCTATATGAGCTAAATTACTGCTCCTTCAGTTTTGTACCCTCAAAACTCCAATAAAACCTTTTCCTGCTGTATAACAGCCTCCATCCATCAACCTTTACCTTTTTATTTGCACTGACATACAGAGTTCTTTCTGGTCTCTATGATAGATATGAGATATTTTCTGACATATTGTCTATAGTACTCAAACTTTTTCAAAACCCTACTTACCACACACTTACTTAAAATGTGCATTCTCTCCATCATCATCTCTTCCATCAGTGTAGTATTTCTTCATATGTCTCTTCCACTGCATGTTGTGTAACAGCTGTTATACATTTTTTAAAAATATCTTTTAAAATTTAGTGATCTGTACTGATGCTTAAAATAATGAATTTCAGAAGGTTTTGCTTCAACTTGGAGAACAGATCATTCCTCTCAACCTAAACACCCAACAAAGTTTTTAGCTGTTTTTCCTCCTCAATTTTCCCACTGATAGTTTTTTAGGGGTATGCGGACACAACGGATTTTCTCTGTCTCCTCCAAGATCTTTGTGTCACATTGAAGAATGAATGAAGAATAAAATATCAGATGATTTAATAATATCTGTGACAGGCAAGAATTCTACCACTGAAACGCCCATGCAATTTAATAATACCTTGTAAAGAAAAAAATGAAATATCTATACTC
>NW_012149175.1:1488422-1489150 GCF_000956105.1 Propithecus coquereli
TTTCTAATGAGAGAGAACGGTAACTTCCATATAATGCACTATTTGCTTTTCTCTTTTTCTTTGAAATGAGAAGATAAGCAATAATTTTAAAAATTTAAGGCAAATATTCACAGTCATGTTATGATAGTCAATCAAGAATTCTTCTTCCCTAAACCAGGGTGCCTCACAATATGATGCCTCGCTCAAGAAGTGAAATTTGAATACTCTTCTGAGGAAATAATAAAAACAAGTGTTTGCTTCAGATATTTTGTTCCTCTTTCTTCAGTGATCATTAAAATTATTACAGCTCATTATCTAAGGGAAGAGTTATGAAAATTCATTTGAGCATGCCAAGAATAAAAGTAACAACACACACAAATGCACGCACACATGCACATCACAGGAACACTTTACTCTAGCCTGTATGGGGGTTATGTTGACTGTCTTGAGGGTATAAGATTAGGAGTAAGATATTTGAAGTAGTCCACTTTAGAGCTTAGTGGGGGCCAGTGCTATGTGAATTAGTAAAATAAGAGCTGAGGGATAATCTAGAGACAGGTAAAATCCTGATTGTGGGCAAAGGGTAAGGAGAGAAGCAGTAAAACCAATTAATGGCAAAATTCACCAAGCTGGTACAATTTCAGAAAGTGGAAGCACTAAGAATCACCAGCAAGTGTATTAACAATGGGAAGAAAAATTAATTCTCTGTCTGAAAGTTTCCTGAAAATATTTTAAATTTGTGTTTTGTT
>NW_012149175.1:1489706-1503071 GCF_000956105.1 Propithecus coquereli
TTTATAAATTCATTAATTTTAAGTTCTTTTCAGCATCAAAACTAAAACTTTTCTGTACTTTATTTATGCAGATAGTATTTATATCATTTAATAAGTTATATATTTTATCATCTCAGTAAAAAACTAACCAACTCTGTAAGATTCGCCATATTCCAACCTCGACTTGTCTGCTTTACCCAATGCAAACTGAATATCGAATATAAACTATGGCTTTTTGCTTTATATCTTGAAACCCTGAAATCCACTCTATATATTGTTGCCATAGTGATTTATCTGCAATAGGAAACTAGCCTATTCCCCCTCCATTTAGCAGGCCTCTGGCTCCATTATGATTATCCGTATGGCATCATGACATGTCCTCTGTGTCCAGGTCTTGGTCTGTTTCCTCAGCCTCATGCATCAGCACTCCCAATCTGATGTTTATGTTACAATAATATTCATCTGTTTACAGTTCTTCCAACATATGTATGTCCTTTTATGATTGCCTACCTTTGTTTATGCTTTTCCTGATCCTAAAACATGATAGTCTCTGACTTACTTACTTGCCTAACTCATTATCTACATTGAAGGATTACGTTAGACAGTGTCCTCTGAAAAGACACTACCCAATCTAGTGGGCTGGGCTATGAGGGCTTGCTCTGAGTTTGTATAGTATCACCTCTTCCACTTCTCAGAATGATGTGTTTATGGGTTTGTTCATTCTTTTCGATTGCGAATTCTTTCATGGTAAAGCCAGTGTGTGTTTCTAGTTTTGTATACTTATCACTGAGCATTGTGTCTGGCAAACTTAGGTAATGCATATTTTTTGGAATGAAATAGCCACTTTTTCACGAAATGAGAATCAGAATATCATTTCAAACCAGTTTTGGCATTGATGAAAGATTTTATGTTATTTTTTAAATAACGTAATTTAGCATAATTCAAGGAGTAAGATATGCTGGATCTCTCCAGTAATCACCAACCCACACCCTGCTCTTTACTATTTTAAGACAATTATTTTATTTATTTAGTTTCCATTTTTTATTTTTGTAAATTCTGAAGATAGGATCTTTGTCTTTGTAATTGTTTCAAATTTTAACCAGTTTCTATACCATCAACTCACTCCCAATAGGAAATATAGCAAAATATGATTTATTTAGATCCCTTTCTTCCTTAAGGCCATATGGACCTGGACAAGAACAATAGGATCACTAGTACTGTTATTGCTGCCTGATTGCTGCACTATTTATTTTTCCTAGGAGAGGCTACTCTCACTGGAGTTTGCTTGCAACAAATTTCATTAACTGAGTCTTACTTAAGTTCTCTGTTCCTGCTGTGGGACTGACCAAGCTTGCCTACCACCTTAAATTGCTCTTAGGTCAATAGCTTAGGTAAATAGCTCATGGTCCAATTCTATTCATCACCAATAGAGGTCAGCACCTAGAAATATACCAAGTACAGTGATAGTGCTCCACATCTCTTTTTATAAATACATTGAAACTCTTTTAGAATAGCGTTAGAGAAATAGGTCTGTATAACATCGTGCAGTTGGTTCTATGTTCAACAGGATTTCCTGCTTTCCATTTTCTAAGGTTTAAAATATGTCCTCTGATTTTCTATTTCCTGAGGGTAAGATTCAAATACCTGCATACTCCCCAAGTATGGTGGGTGCAAACTTAAGAATTAGAGACACTGATTGCAATTATTCTAAAATTTTATATTATTCTCTTCTAGCTATCTAAGGCTTTTCATCTGTCAGGATCAGCTCTGCAAGTCTTATATTTATTCAAGGTATCAATGCAATTTAAATTCTAATAATGACTCTGGGGAATGTTTAATCATTAGATAAATATTTAACTTTTATGTATACATATAGATCTTATCTTTTTCAATTAGACCACTAGTTCCTGAAGGGAAGAGGCTACATTTGATATTATTGTATGTTTTTCAAAGCAACTAATGGAGATTTTGACTAAATAAATATTTGCTAACTTGGTTCTTTTATAAATATAAACTCATATTATTCATATCATTCTGTATATCTGAAAATTTGAAAGACTGGTTCATAGGGGTTCCTATATCTGCTTCTAATATCTAGTTAAATCCCAATTTCTTAAATATATTTGGGAACTAGTTTTAGAAAGTGATGTGACTGGAAAGAGTTTTACATTTTGGTATAATTTGAACTTATTTTTTCTTAATTTCCTTTTCTACTGTTAGTAAATGAGGATCATTTATTCCAGATATTTTCTAAACTTCAATAGTTTTTCTTAAAACTCAGATAAAAATGTTATTTTGTCCCATTCTCTCTTGGCATTGCCTATTGAATTGTACACTTTGCAGTTATTATTTGACATCTATATTTGACATGTACTTGATAATGTCAGTACATTCTTCTGATCATAATAAACCCTTCCAAAATTGACCATACTATTTACATTCCTATTCAGTTCATTCTTTAGTTGCAGCCTCAAAGCATATTGTAATAATAATATCAACACAAAAATCAATTCCTATCAACAATTTATTATGTACTAAACTATTTCTGTGCATCATTTTATTTTAATCCTTGAATTGCTACAATCATCTTCAATTTTTTAGGTGAGACAACTGAGAATTAGAGAGTTTAAGTTGCTCACAATGGAAAAATCCTAGATTCAAACCCAGGCCTAGCTGGATCTAAATTCATGCTCTTAAACAGGTTTCTTTGAGAAAAAAGAACTGTATGTTTTTGTTTTTTGTTTTTGTCTTGTCTATTTTCTGATAACTATAGACATTTCACTCAGTGAATGATGAAGGTTGATGGGCAATCACTGCAGTGTGAGAAGTTAATCTTAGCATTAACTTCTGTACTTGATTGATACCTTCCTTCATCCAAACTTTCTAATTCAGCCAATCCTAGATCCCAAACCTATACTTATACTATCTTTCCCTATCCATATGAAAGTACTTTTTCTTCAGGGAAAGGTATGTGATATAAAAACATAGATTTCACTGAAAGTTAAGTTAATGGAAAAGCAATAACTTTTAGAGTGTATTTTATCATTCAGAAATCAAGTTACAGAATCAGCAGCTGAACAGGGCTCTGAAGATTCAACTACTCTTTTAATTCTCAGGGGTCAGAAAAAGTGTTTGATTCTTCTCAAAAGATTAAGAAACTGTGATCTCAGAAAATATTGTCAATTTATAATGTGATCATTTGCATTAATATAATATAATACATTAATGTGGTAGAATTAACCAACACATCGTGGTGTTACACAACGGGAATCCTTTAGAATATGAATTGTAAGCTTCACATCAAGTGCTCATTTACTTATATAAATTATGGTGTAACTGACTATAGGGAAAGAAACATAAAGAGAGCCCCAATTGTTAAGGTTATGATTCTTTCCAGTGTAAAAAGAGAAAGATTAGGAGAAATTTCATAAAAATTGCTTTTGTTTATTTGGGTACTTATTTTGTGTCTGTATTTATGTTAAGCATGTAGCATCAGTATCTCATTTAATCTTGACTACATCATTTCATTTTGTTGGTGATGTATCTGAGATTAGCATTCCTATCAGATTGATGAGCTTATTATTCTGAGTTCTTCAATCAGAGATGTTTGGAATTATTGAGCTTTAAGTTTGAGAGCGGTTTAGGTATATGGCTTAGTTTTGAAATTATGGAACTTATATTTCTAGATCTTACGTAAACTATATTACGAGCTTTAACCATTTCTTACTTGTGGACTGTTGTCTATGCATGAGATGGTTTAGAGAAAGCTCAATCAGAAGGAACAGGAAGAATGTTTAACCTCAATTAGATTTCATTTACAAAGAATCTGACTTGAGAGTGAATCAGAATTTAAATGTCTGATAAATTATTTTGATTTTTAGAGTTTAAGTAAAAAGGATACTTTGAATTTCTTAATTTTAGTAAAGTCAAAATTCTGCTGGAAACAAATACATACTACTTTAAGAGATAAAAAGTGGTGAATATATTACCGTATATATATATATTTGGCTTTTATATATAATATATATACCTATGGTGAATACAATTAGCTCTATATGAGATGCACAGGTAAACATTAGAAATATATCTTCTTACAAGTGAATTTAAATGAAGAAAGCAGTCTATAATTTCAGTTCAGCACAGGCAGATGCATGTAATAAATAAAGCTAAGGGACTTTATAAACCATGCTTTCAAATTGTATATTGCTATTTTTCTCTCAGAAGCAAGTATGTTGGGTACAAATAAAAATATTGGAGATAAATTTTAAATTATCGGCTCTGAAATATAATTAAAGGTTACCTTGAATTTCATGTGAATTTGAATATATATCCTTTTACTTTCTGTAAAATGGCTGAAGAATTGTTTTTGCATATTTAATATGTGGAGGAACATATACTTTCTTTTTTCTAAACTTGCTGATATTTTTGTTTACCCATGTAAAAGTCTGTAAAGTCAGTAAAGTTAAATTTCCAAGTGAGTTAAACTTTCTAAGTAGAAAGAAAGTCTGAATGAGACATAGTCTCTTCAGAGCTGGCAGACTGTTTCTCTAAGTATCATGTAATAACCCTAGGCAGGGTGAAAAGAAATGTCTTGTTCAGAAATCCAATTTCCTTAGAGGATGATGCATGCCTCGACAATGTCTGTACAAAGCAAAAGTTTAGAGACTGATATAGCATTGCCATATTTTGCTGTTTTAATGCTCTTGCTGCTGTACTCAGAGGAGTACTTTCCCGGCTCCTAAAGCAGAAAGCCTTTGCGATTAATAAATTGGTACACAAGATCATCCTTAACTCAAAATTTGTCAGTCATGAGGTTCATATTAATTAATCTAAGGTTGTGGATATTGAAGAAAAGTTATAGGAATACAGTGAGTTCCTAGTTGAGATGTTTTACAGTTGAAGAGTTGTTATATCCAGAGAATTTCATGATTTAAAGGCTGCTAGTGGCTGTTGACTCCACCAGCCCCATGTAAAAAATAATGTAGCAAGGAAATATGCAGGAGATTGTTACTCATTAAGAAAGTATTTTTTGTGCGCAGGATTATGTGTAGGCTGCTCTTAAATACAAATGAAATAAACTTAAAAATAGGGAATTTAGGGTTTTCGGAGAAATATCTATAAATTTAGACACAAGTGATTGTGCTGTTTCAAAAAGCTGCAATTTATTTGTGTGTTCTAATATCTGAAGTTTAGATTCAGAATATTTGGTTAGAAATTTATAATAAAAACAGACCTTCCTCTCTTGTTCTGCTATGCGCTGTTCATGGATTATTTTGTATTTTAATTTCCACCATATCATATACCAGCTCCCTTGGGACTGCTTATAAGTCATAAGCATAAACTCCACCCCACCTTCTCAGAGGAGCTCTTCTTTCCCATGATCAGCAACTTGAGGGAAAAACTTTTCATTTTTCCCACTGACCTTCATCTCTCTAAAACTATTCTCAGATTCAATACAGGGTAACATCTATGTACCTAATACAGTACTTGCTTTTCTAGAGAAACTGAGGTACTAAGTACACTTTCAGACACAATGAGTGATTTTAAAGGTTTGTGAATTAGATCAACATATCTGAAGAACTTTAGCTGATTTATTATGAATATTATTATTAATGGTTTAGAGATTTCTTATAGCTTAAAATGCAAAATTCAAAACTCTGGTTATTAAGTAGTAGTACACTCTAAAATAATGATGAAACCTACAATATAGTAAAGACATAAACCAGTAACTTAGTTGTTTATTATCATTATCAAGTATTATGTACTGTGTGCTGCCAGTAGGTTTGTTTACAGCAGCATCGCCACAAACAGGCGAGTAACACATTGCACAATGATGTTATGACAGCTACGATGTCACCAGGCAATAGGAATTTTTCAGCTCCTTTATAATCTCATGGGATCACCTCATATATATGGTCCATTGTTGACAAAAACATCCTCATGTGGTGTAAGACTGTATGTACTATTTCCTGATCATATGGTGTTCTTCATATCTCCTATGGGTTTTATAATTCTTATAACCTGTGCCCAAAATGTTCTTGTCTGCCTGATGACTTCTCATTCATCCATCAAGAATATGCTCCAATGCCACCCATTCTTTGAAATCTCTATCTACTCGCCTGATCCCATGCAAAATAATTTTTTATGTGTTTTTCCAGTACCCATGGGACTTGGCATGTATTTATCTTATAGCACATACTCCAATATAATAAAATTTACCTGTATGTTTGTCTCCATACAAGTGAAGAACATCTTAAAGGCAAGGATCATAACTTTACTGCTATGTGCTCTGTGTATGACATAGTCATGCAACAAATATTTGGTATTTGGGTTTGGGGGATGGATATAATTATTTAATGTCATTATTTAATAAATTACCAAATGATGATAAAAGTATCAGAGATATACCAAATATTTTCGAAATATCTTCAAAATTCTCTTCAGTCTCTAATTGTGAACTTTCATGACATGCTTTCCCTGTCTGATAAGTTAATAGGAAAGAAATCAGAGGCAAAATGTAAATTTTCATTTAGAGTTTTTCCCATAGTATATAACATTCAAGAGTTGATGATAAATTACTTATTTGGAGACTAAGAATTTCTGTGAACACTTTACATAATATTTAAGGCCTTTGCTTTTGGGAGTTTTATAGTTACAATATCCACAAAGGAGTGCTTTGTATTTGAATGTTTTTAAATGAATAATACATTTTCTATATGTATTTGTAGAATTGCTTATGTTACCATCATTTATCTCATATACTTTTAAAAATGACCTATTTCGTACCCATTCTTATGTGTATACATATCTAGAAATGTAAATTACTAATAATATCAGGAATTTTTCTTTTAAGGTTTTGGTAGCTTTGGCTAAACAATCATAGTCGAAAATAATTGAGTGTGGTTAGAAGAAAAGATAGATATTTTGTAAATGTTATTGAGAAAGCAGAAACCCAATCTAGCATATCTAAAAATATCGAATTACTCTTTGAGTACTGTAATATTTTATACAGTCTAAGGTCTCTTTATCAAGTGATCTAATTTTTAAGATTCATTAATTTATCATGATTTCATAAATGTTCTCAATATAAGGATTAACGGAACTGATCCAGATGTTCTCATATACAATGGCCACGTGAAATGTGACCTTTAATTCTCTATTCTGTGGAGAAACGACCTGCTACTGCTGTGTCAAATTTTCCTCATGATTTTTTTCTTATTGAAAAAGTAATTGCCTTTCAGAGTTAATTTTGAGATGCTGCTTTTGAAGTTTCACTTCGTTGTGGTTCTTGAGTTGTAATAGAAATTTTAATGGATTAAGGTTATCTCTGCATCATTGCTAACGAACAACTTTAATTTTGCATGCCTAGATTTTGAAAACTGAGATGGAAAGAGAAAAACATGTAAACATGCTTATTTAAGTACATTCTGACATTTTCAATATAATCTCTATGTATTCTTCAAAAGTCTATGCTTGTCAGACAATACAGGATTTTCCTTTAACTTCTGGACCTATTAAACTTTGGATTCTGAAATTTAATATTTGTGTTAGAATTCTCCTTGTATGAGAATAATCAAAATTTATTAAAAATTTTATTCAATATATATATAGCCAGAGTCAGATTGAACTGATACTTGTTAGTGTCTGAGTTTTAGCATCATAGCAATCTTGTTGGTTTAATATGATTAGCCCAAATCTGAAGAAGTAAAACTGAGGCTTACAGAAGTCAGTGACTTACCCAGCTCACCTAATTAATGGGATCACTGAGGTTAAACACACGTTTTATAACTTCAGGTTTTACCTCTCCCATTAGTCTACTCTTTTTATGTTTTTTCTCATTTTTAAGATGACGTCTTGGGCTGACAAATGTTCTTTTTCAATTTAGTTGAAAAAGCCTCTGAAATAAATTTAAAATTATTCATTTTATGGCTAATAAAAACTTTTTAATTGTATTTTTTGATTCGATTTTATTGTGGTAAGAACACAACATGAGTCTACCCTCTTAACAATTTAAGTGTTTACTATGGTTATAATGTTGTACAGTAGATCTCTAGGGCTTATTCATCTTGCCTGACTGAAACTTTATGCTTGTTGATTAGTAACTCCTTATTTCCCCAGCCCCTAGAAACCACCATTCTGCTCTTTGATTCTATGAATTTGACTAGTGTATATAACTCATAATAGTGATATCATACAGTATTTGTCTTCTGTGATTGGCTCATTCCACTTAACATGATGTTCTCAAGGGTCATCCATGTGGCCACATATTGGAGAATTTTCTTCTTTTTAAAGCTGAATATTATTCCACTGTGGGTTTTGTTAAAGGTAAAATTTTTTCAAATAGTTTTTAAAGATGGTAAGGTAGATATTGTTCAAGGGAGACCATGGTATTAGGTATAGGGACTGCAAAGGGGTCTTCTAGTTAGAGAGAGAGAGAGATTGGACTCAATATGACTCCAATAATGAAAAGTAGAGATTTATAACCAAAAAGCAGGATGGGGCTCAGTGGATGGAAAATTAATAAGAGGAAACATTAAGAATAAAGGGGGTTTCTGGGTTTTTGGCTAAACCGACTTGATAGGATTATTGCTAAAGGCAGGCCAGGGTGTTAAGATACGGATTATGGTCAGATACCCAGGATGGGAGATTTTCCCTAAACTTACTTAGTAAAATTCTTATTCAAACTGGATACTAGTCAATCAGAGGAGTCAGAGAGAAGCTTGAATAAAGTTTTGGTCAAAGGAGAATATCTTTTTCAATATATACGTACCATATTTTTAAAAATCCATTAATTTATTGATGGACATTTAGATCGTTTCCACTTCCTGTGTATTGTGAATGGTGCTGCAATGGACATAGTTATCGCTAGTATCTCATTATATCTCAGATCCTGATTTTAATTCTTTTGAATAAAATATGATATTGATCAGATGGTAGTTATAGTGTAAATTTTTTGAAGAACCTTTACAATGTTTTCCATATTGGCTGCACCATTTTGCATCCTCACCATTGGTGTTTAGAAGTTCCAGTTTCTCCGCATTCTCACTAACAATTTATTATCTTTTAGGTTTTGTTTTTTTTTTGCTTTGTTTGTTTTTTTTTTGTTTGCTTTATAATAGCCACCTTGGCAGATGTGAGGTGGTATCTCATTGTGCTTTTGATTTGCACTTTACTGATGATTAGTGACATTGAGCATATTTTCATATACCTGTTGACCATTTTAGGTCTTTGTTGGTGAACTGTCTATTCAAGTCCTTAGCCCATTTTCTAATCAGGTTATTAGTTTTTTGTTTATTTGTTTGTTTTTTACTATTAAGTAGTAGGAGTTTCTTAGATAAAGTAGTTTGGAGATTAACCCCTTGTCAGGTATATGGTTTGCAAATATTTTCTCCCATTCCCTTTGATTGCCTTTTCACTCTGTTACTTGTTTCTTTTGCTGTGGAGATCATTTTTAGTTTGATATAGTACCACTCTGAGACAGACAAGAAATCACAATGGGGAAAGGATGGTCTCTTCAACATAATAGCATTGGAAAACTAGATATCCACATGCAAAAGGATGAAATTGGACTCTCATTTGACACCATAGATACAAATCAATTCAAAATAGATTGAAGACTTAAATATAAGACTCAAAACTGTAAAACTGGAAGAAAACATAGAGGATAAACTTCATCACATTGGTCATGGCAATGATTTCATAGATATGACTTCAAAAGCACAGGCAACAAAACCAAAGCAATGGCTTCTTTTTTTTTTTTTTTTCCAAGGATATTTGCATTGTTTATTGGAGCTTACCAATATCTTCCCCATACATTATATTTCTTTTTTTTTCTTTTATTTCAACATATTATGGGGGTACAGATGTTTAGGTTACGTATGTTGCAATGGCTTCTTTTATGAAAAAAATACAGTTCAAATAACTCGGGAAAAGATTCCTTGTTTAATGTTTCCTAAGGAAAAGAATCTAAAGAAAATTTCATCACATCAGAACTTGTACCTCCCATAAAATTCCAAATATTAAATATCCTTTAAACTCTTTCTTTCTAGGGAAAAAATCCACAGTTTTGTAATGTTCTAGTTAGTAGCAGAAAATCTTAATTTTCTAGAAATAATCAACCCTGACTCATTATTAAAACTGCTTATCTTGTTCTTTTGGATTTGGATTTCCATACAAGAATTAGATAAATGAGGAACAATGATTTGAAATACACACACACATAGTTTAAATATAGACAGTCCCCAACTTACCAAGGTTATATTTAAAATTTTTCAAACTTAAAATGATACGAAATTATACACATTCAGTAGAAATTGTACTTCATTACAGTATTCGATAAATTGCATGAGATCTTCAACATGTTATTATAAAATAGGCTTTGTGTTAGATGCTTTTGCTCAACTATAGTCTAATATAAATGTTCTGAGCATGTTTAAGATAGGCTAGGCTAAGCTATGATGTTTGGTAGGTTAGATACATTAAATGCATTTTGGACTTAACAATATTTTCAACTTGAGTTTATTGAGATGTAACCCCATTGTAATTCAAGGAGCATCTGTATATACGCACACACACCGCATAACATTTTGATCAACAACCAAGCATGTATACAACAGTGATCTCATAAGATTATAGTGGAGCTGAAAAATTCCTCTTGCCTAGTGACATCATAGCCATCGTAATGTTGTAGCAAAAAGCATTGCTTACATGTTTGTGGTAATGCTGGTGTAAACAGATCTACTGTGCCACCAATCATAAAAAAGCATAGCATACATAATTATGTGCAGTACATAATACTTGTAATGATAATAAGTGACTATTATACTGGTTTGTGTATTTACTATCATTTTTATCATTATTTTAGAGTGTACTCCTTCTACTTATTAAAAAACTATGAACTGAATAACAGCCTCACACAGGCTCTTCAGGAAGTAATGACGACTCCATGAGTGTTATTATTCCTGAAGATCTTCCAGTAGGAAAAAATGTAGAGGTATCAGTGATATTGATGATTCTGATCCTGTATAGGCCTAAGCTAATGTGTGTGTTTTTGTTTCAGTTTTTAACAAAAAAGTTTAAAAAGTAAAAAAAAAAAAAAAAATTAAAAATATAGAACAGTTTGTAGAATAAGAAAATAAGGAAAATATTTTTCTACAGCTGTACAACGTGTTTATATTTTAAGATAAATGTTATTACAAAAGAGTCAAAAAGTTTAAAAAATCAAAAAGTTTATAAGGTAAAAATGTTACAGTAAGCTAAGGTTTATTTTTTATTGAAGAAAGAAAACTATTTTTATTAAATTTAATGTATCCTTAGTGTACAGTGTTTATAAAATCTACAGGAGTGTACAATAACATCCTAGGCCTTCATATGCTCTCACCACTCACTCACTGACTTACCCAGAGCAACTTCCAGTCATATAATCTTCATTCATAGTAAGTACCCTATACAGGTGTAGTATTTTTTTTTTATCTTTTATACCTTATTTTTACATACCTTTTGTATGTTTAGATATGTTTAGAGATCCAGATACTTACCATTGTGTTACAATTACCTGCAGTATTCAGTGCAGTAATATGCTATACAGATTTGAGGCTAAGGAGCAATTGGCTCTACCATACAGCTTTAGGTGTGTAGTAGGCTATACCATCTAGGTTTGGATAAGTACACCCTATGATGTTCACACAAGATGAAATTGCCTAATGATGCATTTCTTAGGACATAATCCCATCACTAAGTGACACATGACTGTATACATTGCTTAAAGTAGTTGTGTATGTATATCTATCTATCTCTACGCCATTGGACCTCCATATCCATGGGTTCCACATCCATGGAATCAACCAACTGTAGCTCTAAAATACTTGAAAAGAAATAAAATATAACACAACAATAAAAAATATACAAAATTTAAAAACAATACATTATGCCCATTCTCTCTCCTGCTCTATTTGCACTTCTCTCTTTCATAGATTATTCCCCTTAGTAATAGGCCTGTCTTTAATACGTGTGAACACACATGCCCAATTCCTAAACTAATCATCACCACTCTCTTTCTGGCCCTGAATTTTGCTGCTCACTGACACAGTGCTTTTTTGGTGAAAAACACCAAAGAATTATTTAAACCACTTTTTCGAAAACCTCTAGTTAGGCTTCTGTTCCCACTGCTCCACTGAAACCACTTCTCCGAAGGTCACTAGTGACCTTGATTTTGCCAAATACATATTGGTCAATTATCAGTCCATACTTCTTCAACCTATCAGTAGCACTTAGCACATTAGCATCCTCTCCTGTTGGCAATCTTTTCTTCACTTGGCTTCAGGCACTCCCTCTCATTCCTTCTCAATCTCTTTAGCGAGATACCCCCAATTTTTCTGACCTTTAAATATTTGTAAGTCTTGTTTCTTCTCCCTTTATACTCATTCCATACATAGTCCCTATCAGTTCCATGTTCATTTCATGACTGACAACTTTTGTATCTTCTCTGACTTCCAGACTCATTGATATCCATCTGTGGGACATATTTAGTTGGTGGTTTAATAGATATTTCAAACTTTAATTTTCCAAGCTGAACTCTTGAATTCTAAACTTGCTTCTCCCCCAGCAGAGAGTAACAATCCAGTAATTGGCACCTCTGTGTTCTCCCAGTCCCCTGAGTTGGCTACTTCTCTCATCTTATCTTTTAATACTATTCCCTCACAGACTCAATTATCTGGACTATTTATTGTTTCTTAACCATGACTGGCATGCTTCCAACTCAGAGCCTTTGAAACTGTTATTATTGCTTCCCAGTGATGGCATTCTCTGAAATTTCCCTTGGTTTATCCAGATCTCAGATTAAATGTCATTTTATCAGAGAACATCCCATAAATATCACAGCAACTCTCTCCCTTCTCCAAACCTCTTCCCTCTTTCTCTCCCCTTACATCTTCTTCAAGCAGTAAATTGTCTACACTGTATTTGTATCATTTTCTTTTCTCAAAATAAAATGCAAGCTCTGTAAAGACCTAGTTAGATAATACTTTTCAAACAAGGCGAAAAGAGGTTAAAAATATGCCTGATTATTGTTTTTGTAATACCTAAAATAAGGAGAAATGTATCACAGCGTGACAAGTATATACTTCAGGTTTGTTTTCATAAATTGCTAAATTTCATTGAAGAAAGGAGAAAAAGGAACTTCAAACACTCTCCCTGAAGAATATTTTTCCATACACTCTGCTAGGTTATTGATCTTTTCACTTCTGTTTGGTTAGGGGCTTCTCTGTATTTTCTATTTTTTTTTTTTTTTTTGAGACAGAGTCTCACTCTGTTGCCTGGGCTAGAGTGCCGTGGCATCAGCCTAGCTCACAGCATCCTCAAACCTGGGCTCAAGCGATCCTTCTGCCT
>NW_012149175.1:1505761-1507817 GCF_000956105.1 Propithecus coquereli
TAAGTGAAGTATCCCAAGAATGGAAAAACAAGCACCACATATACTCACCATCAAATTGGTATTAACTGATCAACACATAAGTGCACATATAAGAATAACATCTATTGTATGTCGGGCAGTGGGGAGGGGGGAGGAGGGGACGGGTACAGGCATACACAAAGAGTGCGATGCGCACCATCCGAGGGATGGACACACTTTAAACTCGGACTTGGGCGGGGGGAAGGAGGGGCAAGGGGAACATACGTAACCTAAACATCTGTACCCCCAAAATATGTTGAAATAAAAACAACAAAAAAAATTTGTTTGAGTGGAGAGCCACTATGCCTAACCTTAGAATCATATAAGGGCTCTCATCAGAAGTTGAAATGCCAATCTAAGTATTGCTTATCCAAAAGATAAGCACCAAGTACCCAAAAGCTAGTTTAAATGATTGTCTAGAACCATCCTAAAACCTGAAAGGAATAAATACAATAGGTAGATGTAATCAATATGAATTTAATCTAGTAATCTGGTATCATTTTAAAAGTTGCAAACATGATTACAAAATTTAGAGAATAAATCAATACTTGAGGAAAGAATAAAATTTGCATTAATGATGACTGCACTCCAAATACATTCTTACTTTAAAGGTAGATGCACTTGCAAGAATGCCTTTGAGAATGTATATGTGTATTATATATATTTATTACATTTTAAAGTAACTACATGACATTTTTGAAAGTTCCACTTTTGAGAAAATCCCGAACAACAGTATTAAAATTTCTACCTAGGATATCCTGGGCATCCTAGCACATCATCTTTATAGTTATTGCATATGTTATTGAGATAGATTTTTCCAGGCAGAAAGACACTGTACACTGTTGTAACTCTAAAAGGACATGACTATGAAAAGAGGTTTTGTGGGATGTGATGAGAGTACTGTGGTCCTAATTGCATACGGAGAGATAGTTGTGATTATGTAACTGGCAGCCAACTGATAGACCTTTAAGCCCAAGTTTTTCAAACTGTTGCACTATGGTCTGGACAGCACAAACAGCGTATTTTCTTTGGCCAGCATTGTACATTTAAACACAGTTTAAATATAGATTAACGCTTCTACAAAGAAGCTAATATAATTTTAAATTTAGCAAAGTCTCCAGAGCCCTCATTTTTTCTCAGTCAGCTATACTTATTTATAGAATCTTCCTGAACCTTATAGTCTTATGCATTTATGACCCCTTCTTGAAACAACGATGCTACTTACACTTAATAATGCATGCGACATAATGCACATGAACATACATGAATATACATATTCTGCCACAATTATATTTGATTTTTAAAAATCTTCATACATCCTTGTTTACAAAGTATTAGCCAAATATCCTTTTGAAATACATGATACATTGGTTGGTATGGGCAGAGGCATGAAATTTGTTTCTTCTTTGATTCTCCTTTTCATTATACTTTTATCATTATTAAAGCTGCAACTTCAAAATTATGCATAATATCTGATTTCATCTTTGCCCATTGGCATCACATTAGTGATTTTCTAATCTTAAGACTTCTACTTCCTTTCATCCACGAAAGATCTCTGACTGATTTATTCACCCATCTCTAAAACTGGAAAGGAGAGGGAAGAAGTTTCTTGCCATTAATTTGTAAGAAATTTAGTATTTATTAATGATATTTTTTCCAAGAGAAATATCTTGCTGAATCATGTGAAATAGTGGACTTTTCATAGCTTTAAAAGTTTCACTGCATGCTTTATGAGTAGTAATTAAAAACTTGAACCTTTGAACTTCAGCAATAATTCTAAGGGGAAAAGCATTACTTTTTAAAGTAATTATTGCTTAATTGGACAAAAGTGCTAATTAAGTGTAAAAATAACTATATATTTCCACATATGCTCTGTTCAACTCTTTGTTTTTTGCAGATTCTTCTAAAAGACAGTCCTTTTTTGTGATTTTCCCTTACTTCTGTCATTTCAACAAATACATGAAAATAGTATTTTGTGGCTATATACACCACTTTTTAATGATTTTTCTGTGAAGAACTATATTAAAAATAGAAATTA
>NW_012149175.1:1507867-1508991 GCF_000956105.1 Propithecus coquereli
TAGTTGTCCAGCTAATTTCTTTCTATTTTTAGTAGAGATGGGGTCTCGCTCTTGCTCAGGCTGGTCTCGAACTCCTGAGCTCAAACAATCCGCCCGCCTCGACCTCCCAGAGTGCTAGGTTTACAGGCGTGAGCCACCGCGCCCGGCCCTCTATATTTTCATTCATCTCCTACAACTATATTTACCACACTATATTTCGCCCAAGAAAAGTAGGTAACACATCACTATTATCCTTGGGGAGCAAACCTTTCTCTCATAAATGAGAAAAAAATCTATAAATAAGCTAATATATTTAATCAAAGTTCAATAATAAATGTTTTGATTAGATATATTTTATCTTGACATTTAACACGAATACGTTAATATGGCATGTACTCAAATAAAACATGCACAGTTATCAGAGAGTATTTCCTAAATATCCTAGCAACCCTTTCCCTTCTCCAATAGTCTTTCTCTCTCCTTACATCTTTCTTCAAGCAGTTAAACTCTCTACACTATACTTGTATTTTTTGTCTTTTCTCAAAAAAGTGCAATCTCCATAAAGACTGTTTTAAATAGAAAAACGTTCTTAATCTGTCAAACATGTGACACACACAGGAATTAAAATTAGACCCAAGATTCAGAAGTTTAGAAGTTATTGGAAAATGATTGCTTAATTTGCTCTTAGGAAAATAAGTAGTAATATTTTTTAAATAACTAATAAGGATTCATTTCAATTTCCATTACTTTACTTCTATACAGAAGTTTAAACAAAACTTCCCTTATCAGACTAAGTATTTTCATTCTCTTATTGGTTTTTTTATATTTTCTATAAACAAATAACTATTGCAAGTCTATTACCTCTTCTGTAATTACTATTGCTTAATGAAGCTCCATTCAGAATGAGATTACAAGAAAATTATAGATATAAGCCACACTTAAAGTTTTTTAATATGATAGTTAGAATAGCTTTTGCTCTGCATGTATTACTTGCCTAGTGAAAGACAGTACATAATATTATTTCAGTTGTATCTTAGAGTATTAAAATTAGTCTACTTCTCATGTGTTTTCAGGAAAAGTGATTTTCAGAGGCTAATCTCTGTACAGTAGTTCCCATTTTAATTAATAATGCCTCATGAAACAGA
>NW_012149175.1:1513019-1517034 GCF_000956105.1 Propithecus coquereli
TCTCGAACTCCTGACCTCAAGCGATCCTCCTGCCTTGGCCTCCCAGAGTGATAGGATTACAGGCATGAGCCACCGCACCCAGTGTTATTTAAAATTTTATGATTAAAACTACAACTTAAAAAAAGGGTAGACCCTGACAAACAAGTTAACACATGGATTTGAAGTTTCCAAGGGTCCACCAAAGGTTACAGAAGAGCAATGTCTAAGCTTGGACTTCCCTTATGTGTATCATGTGATTTCAGGAAATATATTTTGAGTTAAATCAAATTATTTAATGTTTATATTATTTATATATTATTTATTATATATTATTTACATATTATTTATATTATTTAATGCTTATAATGTCATTTAATGTTTAAAACTGTTGATTATATATGTAAAATGTTTAAAACTGGAATGAAATATATTGTAAATGATTGAAGTGGTGGAAAGATGACTTTTTATGAATTTCTTTTCCTCATTTTTGAAATTATTTCCATCAACTTTATTTTATTCCACCATATTTAGCGTGGATATCTATCTGTCTAGAAAGGGAGAAATAGCAAAAGGGCATAAAAAGCAGATTAACACACATTTTAAAGTTGGTAGCAAAGGCACTTTCGGACATTGTGGCATGTCAACAATCTGTAAGCCCCAGCAAAGATCAGCTAAGTCTGATTTGGCTAGACCAGCTGAAGAGATGCCTTGGACCTCACAGTGTCCCATGAAAACATAGATTACATTCACACTTTACCACAAATTAGATACAACCTGATCATTTCTGTGTTTTAATTTGCATTAAACTCATAATTAAAAACATAAATAAATAAAATAAAGTGGGGGATGATATCATAATCTACCTATAATATAAATTTAAATAAAATATAAATATACTTCTTTATGTAAATTTTAGGTGTAAATACGTAACAAAGTTACATATAAATATATTGATTATATATGAAACATGTAATATAAAATCATCTGTAAATATAATATGTTTTTATTGGTGTATATATAATATAAATATCTACTAAGTAAAAATATAAAATGATCTAGACAAAAGGGATATATCTGAAAGAGTCTCTGCAGTTTTATTTTCCTGAAGTTCATATTACAAAGAAAAAAAAAGAGCTGATTCATCAGGTCATTCTTAAGAATGATAACTACTCTCTGTATTGATAAAGACATTATTGATGTTTTCCACCATGCTGAAGTAGAAGAAAAGTTTCCAGCCAGTAAGTTGAGCAAATTCATATTTGGTGTGCTGCAATTTGGTGACTTTGGAAAGCTTCATATTTTCAATTTAAAATTGAGGTTGTTTTGAAATAAAGTTTTCTTTATTCCAGCAAGTGGATATCATATATTTCCCCCAAGAAATACAGAGCAGTGACAAGTTTTATATTTATAGCTCTATCTAGATTTTGTCAGAGATCAGAAGTACCAGAAATTTGACTGAACAAACTGTTGAAGGGCAGACTGCTTATGTACAACTCCCACCTCACTGTGAGTCTCCAGCTTGCTTTCTAATGCAATATTGGTATGGGATTTCTTATCATGGTAATGGCAGTGTGCTCCAAACTTTGGTAGCTCAAGAAAATTAGCATTTTTTCACATAGCAGTCAGCGACAGAGGCTCACAGAAAATAGTTAATGTTGTCAAAAATGTATCTGAGGGAAGAATGCTGTGTTGTTGACGCCTGAAAGTAGAACCCAAAACTGAGATCTGGCCTAAAGGCCAAGAGGGTTCTTGGCATCGTGCAAGAAAGAATTCAATCATGAGCCTTAAATTGGAAATGAAAGCAACATTTATTACACAAACAGTGAGCAGGCTACACCATAGACAGAGTAGCAGCTATCTCTCAAAACAACAGAGAGTATATTGTTGAAGAACTCTATCTTTGGCTATCTCTTGATTACATGATAAATAAGGGGTGGCTTATTCATCTGTTTTCTGGGAAAAGGGCATAGATTCCAGGAATCAGGGGTTCCTCCTCTTTTCAAACAATATAAGATAGCTTACTGGGGTTGTCATGGTGATTATAAACTCTCATGGCACTAACAGGAGTTTATTCTAGTATGGTAATGCATAATGGGTTACAAGGGTGAGGAGAGTTCGTTCTCTCTGGCATCTTGGCTCCTCCTGGTCTTAACCAGTTTCTTCACTGCATCCTACTTTTTTCCCTGTTTTTGTCATAGACCTTGGTTTGGGTCCTGCAACTTTTTAACAAGTTGGGCATGCCGATTTCCTATCTCATTCCTCCTTCAGGGATCATACTCCTTAAACTTAAGTAGTTGTAGAAGAATGGATGTCTATCTTGTGTCAATCGCTTCAGGCGGACTTTAGGAGAATTGGCCCTGCTTGTCATGGGAGGAGTACAAGTGTCTGGATGCCTGCTCTAAGGGGCCCAAGGGCAGGACATCTTCGTGCTCTAGGTCAGCTGGCAAGATGAGTTGGAAGCCCTGCTATGATATCATCTTGAATTAAAATTGTTGTAATCTAGAAGATACAAACTTTACAAAGAGGTTATACAAGCCAGGGCCTAAAATTAGAAATAATAATTTTGCCACTAAAGGCCCTAATAGGGGCAGAAACCAGATAACAAATTATAGAAGCCCTTTTATTGAGTTCCATAAAGTTTCTGTCAAGGTGGGACATTGACCAAAGCTGTGTAGCCATGTAGCCTGATTATGTATTTATTTATATCCTCTTGTATTTGTCTACGGGTATTGACATGGGTATGGAAAGTTTTATTGATTACTGCACAAACACCACTTTGTTCAACCAATAAATAATCTAAGGCTAATCTAAGCCATTTACAGCTTTTTTCTTCCCTTGAAAAGGCTAGAATGATAACTATACATTCTTATTCTTAGTAACTTTAAATTTTGTTGAAAACCTGAGAATCAGGAAATTTTGAATCATCTGCCATTGTAAACTGTCAGCTGATTGACATAATGATTATACTAAACATGCTGGTCATATAGTCTTTTGACGGGAGAAACCTTTCTGGGAGGGTTTTCATTGTATCTTTATTTAGAAATTGATATTTCTCATTAAGTCAGTATGTGCTCTATGTTTTTGAGTATTTTAAGGTTGACATGATGAGTCATAGCTTTCTTTCAAGTTTCTGTAAATATCGAGTCCATTGAAATAATTAAAATTTCTTTGGAAATAATGTAGATACAAATGAAACAGTAAAAAAAAAATAAAGTTATTATCTTTCTCATTATTCAAAAACAAACAAGTGTAACACATTCCCCAGAATTATCTTATTTCTGTAGGTGGCAAGCACTGTACCTATTTTAAATGAAGTTTTATGCATGTTTTTATTATGATGCTTTCAATAATATGAATGTTATACTCTAAAAAAAGTACAGGGTCACAGATCACAAAGTTCTATTTCTGGAGGCCTAATAATAGCAGTGGCGTTGTTGATTTTAAAATGATGACCCTTCAGGTTGTTTTTATCTTGAAGGCTGTTACATAAAACCAAATTGGTTAGAGACAGAAGTGAAAGAAAATAGCATAATTTGTGAGAGCATAGTACTAAAAACTAAACTAGTAAGAAGGAAGTCAAGCTGATAGATCAAGGACCCACAAAGGAACACGACTGTGTTCTGTTGTCCTTTGCTAAGATACTGCTTTTCCTTTAAGTTTTTTTCTAATAAATATCCTTTCAGTTTGTTCTCTTTTTTGAATTTTAAATACCATTGTTTATTAATCCACTCATGTATTGATGTGCACTTGGGTTGTTTCCACATCTTTGGAATTGTGAATTTTGTTGCTACAAACCTTCTAGTGCAGATATCTTTATTATAAAAATAACTGTTTTCCTTTGGATAGATGGTTAGTAGTGGGATTGTGGGATCAAATGGTATTTCTATTTTTGGTTCTTTGAGGTATCTCCATATTACTTTCCATAGATGTTGTACTAATTTACAGTCCCACCAGCAGTGTGAGATTGTTCCTATCTCTCTGCATCCATGCCAGCATTTTGTTGTTTTGGGACTTTTTTTTTTTTTGGATTTTGAGA
>NW_012149175.1:1518034-1522845 GCF_000956105.1 Propithecus coquereli
TGGGATTGCTGGATCAAATGGTGGTTCTACTTTTAGCTCTTTGAGGTATCCCTGTATTACTTTCTGCAGAGGTTGCACCTGTTTTGGGACTTTTTGATAAAAGCCATTCTCACTGAAGTTAAGTGATATCTCATTGTGGTTTTGATTTGCATTTCTCTGATGAACAGAGATATTGAGCAAATTTTTATATGTTTGCTGGCCATTATTCTGTCTTCTTTTGCAAAGTTTCTGTTCATATCCTTTGCCTACTTTTTAATGGGGCTGTTTTTTTATGTTTTCTCTTGTTAATTGTCTTATGTTCTGTATAGATTCTAGACTGGAGGTCTTCAGACATCAATATGACCTGCCAAAAGCATTTAGTCTTATAAAGAGGATTGAACAATTATTTAAACACTGGGCAATTGCATGAAAATTAGAATTTCTGCTTTATTCTGGAAAATCAGAAGACCTGGCTACACTGGTTTGCATTCCTGCATAACAACCATTGACAGAAGTTGAGCACCAGCTGGTCTCTTTAAACAACCCTGCACTGCATGGTTTATGGCAGCCTCCACCATCCCTATTGTCCCTCTAGGCTAATTTACTCTTTTCCTTTGTCCTCTGTAGGCATCTAAGCTTGGAACCTCTGAATTAGAGAAACAGAGTTCCAATCCCTATTCTACCACAATCTATAATCAGGGGCATTATGAGCAATTCTGTGTGAATAATCCCTTCAATTTACATAGAAACTGAGCACATCATTCTTTCAGTAAGATTTTCTGGTATGCTCACTGGCCACTAATTTCTCAATCAGTTTCTTTTCTTTTTTTACTTATTGAGAGGTTGCAAAGTAAAACAAAGGAATTAACATGAAATTCATCCAAATGCTTCATAAAACAGATGGGGTAAAAATTGATGGCTTATACTTAGTGTTTCTTGGTGTAATTAAGTCAATCTCTTATCAGTTCAGTAGAAAGGAATTACCATTTTAATGATGGGATTTTCTACTTAATTGTGTAAGATAGATTTCCATTGAAATTCTTGTGTAGGATACTAAAAACTGGTTTACCATTTTAAATTGTTGTAGAACACCTTAAACTTTATTATAGGATTATGCCATAGACGACATAAGTTTAGTAACTTAGATCGATTAACATCTGACTTACCCATAAGGTCTCAATTTTAAAGACAGTGTGTTTCTGGTATTATTAGTATGTTAACTTCTCAACCTACTTGCTTACAAATTAAATACAAGAAAATATGTCTTTCCTTAGAGATTGCTTGTTTGCAAATTTATGTTGATAGAGAGTTTCAGTGCATTAAACAAATGTGTTACTTTGTTAATGGATAGCATGGCACAGGTAATTAACTATAAAGTCATTAAGGCTTTTCTGGGCTGTGACAGTTGTGTTTACCTATAACGGATTAATGAACATGTCAAATGTTTCTTTCTTCCTTTTGTTATTTCAGATCAGCCTTGAGTAGAATTTGACTGAAGATGTTTCAACAGTTTTATCTCTGGAAATGTTTAGCTTCAGGGATCATCATTGGCTCTCTTTTCACAATCTGCTTGGGCCAGTACGACGATGGTAAGGCTGCTTTTAGACTGACCTTTAGAGCTAGCTAGAATTTCTGTTATTAAATTAAAAATGAAATACACCACAGAAATGAATAATGCTAATTTGTAGCTTGTTTCCAAAGGTTAGTAGCTCTGTGCAATAATTTACATTAACTAAAATGAGCTTACAAAAATGAAATCAGATGCATTTTGTTTCTTAATAAGGATTGCAGTATGGTAGAAAATCTAACGCAAGACCTTTGTTTGAATACTTACTCTCACTAAGCAAATGCTTAATTGCTATGAAAAAGATATTAAATTATATTTACTAAGCCTTGAATAAATGCAAACGAAGGTCTCAAATAAAGCTAGACATACAAAAGACAATAAAATTTGACCCCCTGTAAGGGTCAAAAGTAGAAATCATAAGTGTTTTTAGTGTTGGCACTTTAACTGGGCATTGCATTATTTTATCCCCCACTATATTATTTGAAACGAGTACAAAAATGGAAAAGATTTGGCATTTGGCTTCTCAAGTCTTTCCCTAATAGTAAGTCAGTTACTTTAGAAAGATGTATTAGTCTTTAGGCTCCTTGGATCCATTTAACACAGTATGTCTTCAGTGGCCCAAATGTGCATATCTAAGATATTTCAGTATTGGAGAAATCTGTGTTTGAATACCATATAATGAGAGGTAAGATATATATACAAGGTCTGTCCGGAAAGTATCCAGCCACATAATATGAAAAATATATTAACAAAGGCTGGATACTTTTTGGAAATTAAAAAAAGTTTGACTCTATATTAAAGGGATGTGTTTCAAATTATGCCCCAGGAGTAGATGACAAATCAATGTGTTGATATTTCTTTATGTTATAAGGTATTCTATTTTTATTCATATTGAGTGTTCACATAGAGCAGGAAACTGTTCTGTCACTTCTCACATGTTCACAAATCATGTATGTGTGTATGTGTGTGTGTGTGTGTGTGTGTGTGTGTATATATATATACACTTTATATATGATATTTAAAATATATATAATACTTTAAGTTTAATAGAAGAAAAGAATAAGACAAACTTTCTGCCCTGGAGGTCTAGAAATCTGCTGTTCAAAAAAAATTGAATTTCATTCTTTTTTCTTTCTTTCTTTCTTTTTTTTTTTTTTTACTTTTCATTGTTCTTACTCAAAATTTGTTTGGCATTCAGGGTACATGGACAAGAAACCATTTCCATCACCCTTGTTGCCCTGTTAACTGGTTGTTCGTAGTGGCAGCAAAGAATGTGGATTTCTTTTGTGCTTTGCTTAGCAAAAATGGTTGATCTGAAAATAGATGAATTAGTTTGACTTTATCCCAAAGAGTGTTCATGTTGTGTACATATTAAGACACTCTTAGTCCTCAATAGTGTGAGGGATAGATTTCTTTGGGAATTTGCAGAATAATTCATGACAGTATCTATTTTCATAAAATCAGCAGCTTAATCTCCTGAACAGTTCTCCTAATTAGCATGAATTTTCTTCAAGTGAATCTGAATTTAATATTCACCTCTTTGCCATTTATGGAGTTTATGAATCTCAAGTCTCAAAACAAATTTTTAAGAAAGTAACAATAAATAAATAATATAACTGCCATTTTCAAGGGAAAAAAAACAATGAAATTAAAAAGAGGGTGACTCTATATTAAAGGGATGCATTTCAAATTATGCCCCAGGAGTAGGTGACAAATCAGTGTGTTGGTATTTCTTATGTTATAAGGCATTCTATTTTTATTCATATTTCATGTTCACACGGAGCAGGAAACTGTTCATTATCTGTCATTTCTCACACGTTCATAAACCTTGTACTTTTTAGCAATGTATTTTAGGTTAGCAGAGTAAATCAATTCTGGTTTAACTTCTAATGGTACAGATTGGTCTCCTTCATAAGTTCATTACAGCAATTAGTCTTTTATAAATGCACTCGCCTAGCCTCTAATATAAGATTATCAGGTCACTATTTGCCATCGCATAGTCAGCTTCCTGGAGCAGAGTAGAATTTCAGACTTTCTGAGTGATAGTGTACAGTAGAGCTCACCCTTAAAGTACTACACTTGTGGATGACTCTCCTATAGCCACAGTTAGAAAGCCTTCTCAGGTCTCTGCTCTTGGAGGTAAGTGATTCAATTCTTAGGGAGATAAGAACTATGGCAGATAAACTTAAATTTATAAAAAACTTTATAGTGTTTTATAGAGATTTCCTAACTGTATATGCATTTCACTATTCCTTCCCTACTTGTATCCTCCAATGTGCTCCCAGATGTAGTAATGCATTCTGTTCTCTTAGGTCTCCATACAGCTCTTTATGTCCTTCAGAGCTCCTTCAACTAGGCACTTTGATTTTAGTTTTATTCAATTATTCAAGCCCATGCTATGCAAGAATGAAATCAGGACTATGCAAATCATCGCTAACTCAAAATAGCACTAAATTGGCACATGTGATATGACTATTTGAAGTAATTTTTTTAATCAACATGCTTGGGGATACAGGTACATGGTTATGTTGAAGAACAGCAATGATGATCTTCGTAAACACTATAGAAACCTGCAAGAAAATACCAAAAGAAAAATAATATACTTTTGTCATAGATAATCCACCAGATGGGTTAGCATTCGCCCATTATGACAGTTGACAATGGATTTACATAGAGTTAGAAGCTGCAGAGAAAAATGAAGAACAACAATTTTAAGATATCCTAAGACAATTAGTCTAACAGTCAAGGTATCTTTTATTATATTAAAGAATAGTACCCTTCTGGACTTTTAATTAAGAACAATATCCTATGCTTTTCTATGTATCTTCTTAATTAGGCATAAGAGAGTTGGAAGGAAAAAAATTGGATAATGTTTATTTAATAAATACTCTATCCTAAAATGGATATTCTAGTACTATCCTAATGTGTGCAATTATTTCTAAGAAAAATATTTTGTTTAATTATTATTTTTAATATTTTATAGCAATATTTTTTACATGAAAAATTTGGCTGAGTTTTGAGTTTTTAAAAATTGCTCATTGAAATTGCTGGGATAAGTTTTTAGATATAGTAATAAAATTTGTAGATGATCTATTCCATAATGAATATTTCATTTGGTTTATGACTATATACTTAAGCAAGTATTAGTAACATAAATGAGGTTGATATTACTGTATTACATTAAAGAGTCAGAACTTAGCTAACTTATAGAGCTACCAGAAAATTAGAGAACATAATAGATTTGTAGTTTGTGATGTGTCATCTT
>NW_012149175.1:1523210-1527489 GCF_000956105.1 Propithecus coquereli
TCTATTTTCTTTTTTTACATCTCTCTGAATTTACCAAACACCTTGAAGACTTAACTGTGTCAAATTACATTTTATTCTTAAAACTATTAATAACTATTATTTCCTTAGAGAGCTTATTTGTTGACATAAAACCTTAAGTTTGAGGAAAATTTCTAGGTTAATTTTCATGCTTGTCATTAAATAATCCATGGAAAATCAGTGATGAGATATACATGCCAATCACTAAAGAATGTAACCATGTTCTAAGGTCTGATGCTGAAATATAGATACCTGGAAACTTCATTTTTATGGATGGATTCAGAGGAGATTGAACAGAGTGCCATGAACTTATAATAATTAAACTTAGAAGAGAATTGCATATACATAAAAACATGAAATCCTGTCATTCAAGACAACATGGTTGAACCTGGAGGACTATTATGTTAAGTGAAATAAGTCAGGCAAAGAATGATAAGTACCCCCATTTTCTCCACATGTGTGAAAGCTAAAAAAGTTGAGCTCGTAAAAGTAGAGAGCAGAAGTATGGTTATTAGAGGATGAGAAGGATAGAGGGGAGGGGAGGATAGGAGACAAAATTACAGCCAGATAAAAGGAATAAATTCTAAGTGTTCCATAGCACTACAATAATTTATTGTATGTGTTCAAAAAGCTAGAAGAAAAAGATTTTGAATGTTCCTAACACAAACAAATGATAAATGTGACAGATATTCTAATTACTCTAATTTGATAATTATATATTACATATATGTATTGAAATATCACTCTGTACCTAACAAATATGTACAATTATTATGTGTCAACTAAAAAGAAAAAATATTTTACAGAATTGAATCAAAACTGTAAATAAATTTGTTTTATTTTAGTTAAGAATCTTTAATTGAAAAGTGTATAAATCATTCCATAAACTTCAAAATAAAACTCTTAAACTGTATAAAAAATAGAAAATGGTATACACATCAGAATGCTGGTAATAGAATTATAAGAAAAATATAAGTACCCAATGAGCCAAAATACTTGAGTTTTTGAGCAAGGCGTTTCCTCCCTATCAACACATTAAGAAGAGATGGTTAAATAAACATAATAGCTCTGCAAGAAAAGTTAAATGATCTATTGGTTCATTTTTTCCAAGCTATCACAGACCATCATATAGGGCACTTTTATAGAAATGCCTGTAGCACATGGAATGCAGTACTCCTATTTGTGGGACACTCACTCTTTCCACTGGACTGTGCTGCAGTTATTTTTCAAAACCCTTATTTTTTGAGTTTCCTGTTTTTAAGATCAGTGCAGAGTATCTTCCTCCTGTTATCTTTCTCTGAACATAGTACAATAGTTTCTTTTGAATCTCTTTCAGTTATAAAATTATTAATAAGTTGATTACTGCAGATCATAGGTACTTTTCAATGAACTTGGTTGTCCCTGTAACCTCTTAATCATTTATTTAAATATGATTTACTAAGGTAGCATAAATAGAAATAGAGCAAGTATATACACATATACATGTATATATTATTACATATACTTATATAATTATACACATATAATTCATAACTAATACACATTTTAGACAAAAATAGAACCAGGTATAACACATAGTGTTATGCAAATTTGTTTTTTAAATCTTGATATAGTTTAGATGTATTTTCTTGTCTATCCCTTTCATTTTTTCTATCCTGAAGCAAGTTTTTTTATTCTGAGAGGTTAAATTAAAGTTTTAAGAGCAACTTCATTGTTTCCCCTATATGCTGACCTAAAATCCTGAAAGTTTGTCTTTTTGGGGCAACTTTATAAGCTGGTAGATACATACACATTGTCTAGATTACATTACCGTATATGTCGTTCAGAATGGGATACCAAGAAAGAAAATTGTTACTTCCAGTGCTGACTCCATAAACAGTCACCATTTCATCTCAAGAGGAAAGCTTGGCTGTGTTCTTTTTTATTAATAGGTTGTAACCACACTTGCATGTCTTTTGCCTCCTCTTTTCTGAAGGTGAGTGATCTTGTGGATCTTGTGGAAGTAATCTTGTGGAAAGAATCTTCCACAAGTAATCTTGTGGAAGTCCAAAACAAATTTAGTTTTAGGGTAAATGTTTGAAAGTATATGTCTTTTCTTGCTTCAGCAACAATTTGCCAGTAATCAGGTTCAGAAATATAAACCCTTTAACTTCTCTAAGTTCTGACCTTGTGCCTGGGGGAATTGCTTCAATAGCTTTTGTGTATTTGAGTCATAGGCTCTCTTAAAGCTTATGTGTATATTCTGGAAGGCAAGAGATCTGAAGAGACAGAAAAAAAAAAAAGGAGGTTCTGATAAATAGAAGACCAATTCATGGTACTTAGAAGATGCTCTTTCAGCTAACACACACACACAAACACACAAAGAGGTTATTTCCTTTGAACGTGTGGCTAAGGAGTGTTAAGGGGTAACTTAGAATAGCCAGATATTAATATTTCAGATACTCTCATTTATCCTGTTGAAAAAGGGAAAAGAAGTAAAAGGTCTTGTTCAGTGTCTAAGCAATGCATATAAAATTAATATAACTGATAAGGCGGATACTTCTCTTTGTGGTTCTAACAACCTGAAAAATGTGGAACCATTGAAAAATAAAATGCTCATATTCTGATTGTGTTAAAAGGCAAAACTCATTTTAAATGTTCTTGATAGAAATTGTGATTGAGCAAAAATGTAATTATAATCTTACTTGGCTCTGAGTCATCAATGATTTATGCAATTCATAATAGGGCGGATTTTCTTAGTTGGATCTTTTCCTGTCAAAACACTATAGCTGCTCCCACTACTTCAATTGCCTAAGCTCTGCAATTTGGTTTTTCTCACAGCTCTACTGAAACTGCACTCTCTACGGCCTTCAGGGACAACTTCCTTAGAAAAATCCTATCATTTTCTAACATTTCAGCAAACATCATTATTGACCTACCTG
Organism: Propithecus coquereli; assembly: GCF_000956105.1. Classification (NCBI taxonomy): domain Eukaryota; kingdom Metazoa; phylum Chordata; class Mammalia; order Primates; family Indriidae; genus Propithecus; species Propithecus coquereli. The sequence goes on from NW_012149175.1 coordinate 1,526,150, forward strand.
TCCTGCAACTTTCTTTCTCTCAGGAGTTCTTTGTACTGACCCTTTCTGATTGTCTGCGTATCTGCCTTCTATGCCATCTTCTGGTGAATATTCTACTTTTTCTTTTTCTTAATTTCAAAATTATCACATTCTTGTTTATTTTTCCATAAAGGGCCATATTCTATAATTAACAAATTTGAATATTTTCTGACAATTAAACAAGGTCCTCTCTTTTGTCATTTTCTCCTCCCTCTAACTGCCCTTCCTCTAACTGGATGTCTACTGCAAGTGGACGGTGGTTACCAGAGGCTGCAGGAAGGGGGTGAATAGGGAAAGGGGAGATATTGACCAAAGGGTACAAAATTTTAGTTAGATTGGAAGAATAAATTTTAGTGATCTATTGCACAGAATGGTGGTTATAATAAATAATTATGCCTTGTGTATTTCAAAATTTCTAAAAGATTAGATTTTAAATGATTTTAACATCAATAAAAAGACAAATTTATGAAATGATAAATTTGTTAATTAGCATGGTTTAATTATTCCACAATGTAAACATATATGAAAGCATCTCATTGTACTCTATAAATATGCAATATATTCAATTATTATTTTTCAAGTAAAATTATTTAAAAATTATTAATTAATTAATTAAATTACAAAAGAATTTGGGGTGGAGATAGAAAATGTTTGCATGAAGAATTTTGAGTGTTCAAGTTAAGGAACTTGACAAGTGTTTAGAAAAACTGTTAAAAATATTGAGTTGGTGTTTTTAAGATGTATACAGCTATCCCTGTGCAGCACTGAAGATCATACATGCTGTTTTATGACCTCATTCAGTTATGGCTAGATATTAAGTTACCCAAAGGTAACAAAATGGCATGTACAGCATGGTTGTGATTACCATCCAGTTTTCTAAAAAGATACAGTAACAGAAGCCATTACATAAGTTTTATAACTACCATCAGCAGTCTTCACCACATCCTTACATAGCCACTCCAAACTTTGATAAGAAATGCAGTGTAGCGGTTGAAAGTACACACTTGGGAACCAGACTGCCTAGATCTGCATCCGGGCTCTAAATCTCTGTAGCTATATGGCTACGGTGAATTACTAAATCTATTTTTCCTTAAAATTCCTCATATGTAACATGTGGGTAAGGAATATTATGAATATTACATTATTTAATATAAGGAGCTTACGTAAATAATGATCCCATTGAGCACTCTGTCAGCTGCTTTCATCATTGTCATCTAAGGTAACTTAGTGTTGGAGGTAGGAGCTCTTCTACTTAACATAATGTGATCAAGGTCAAGTTACTTAGCCCTCTTTCCTCATCTATAAAATGAGGAAAATGATAC
>NW_012149175.1:1528339-1532387 GCF_000956105.1 Propithecus coquereli
TTGCCCTAATTCAGTTGCCTCAGGCACCCAGCAATGTGAATGTTCAGGTGCAAAGCTTCTGTGACTCCAACTGAGTCACATGAACATGGAAGCCAGAGGCAGAAGGTAGAGCAGCTGAAAACCCCAAAGGAGAGGAGGGAAGGAAAGGTCCTGAGAGCAGCAAGTATGAGTAGAAGGTGAAAAGTGACCAGGGAAGCACTTCAAAGCACAGTGACTGATACAATATGGGGCAGCACAAGGGGATCTGTCATAAAATGCTCTTCACCTTCTCTTGGCATTTTTGCCAACATTTATTCCCCTTTCCTGGGATCCTAGGACAGCTTAGTCCTAGAAATTCAATGAAAATTGCAATTAGACATTAAACTTATTGAGTTCAAGAACTGTGAAATCGGGCTATATTTGTCTTATATGTTATTGAAATTTTGTATCCCAGTTCGTATTTTTTTCTGAATCTGCATTTTTAGAATGAATAAATAAATATTCCAGACCTTTTTTTTTTTTTTTACATTACATTAGTAGAAAACAGTAAAATTTGGTAAACGTTTAATTTGCTCTGTTAGATTGTTTGAACATTTAGCTATTAGTCAGGACTATGTAACTATCTCTGGGCTGTGAAATATGAGCAAGGATGATGTATTGTTGTTGGGCTGATGCAACAAAAAGACCATGTGCAATTTCTTCAGTTTTTCTCTCTTCTGCCAAAACAACAAATGAAGCCACGCATTACAGATAGTTAAGCTATAAAAGGTGGTGCCTCAGTCAGCCCTGATTCCTGAGTAACTAGATGGAGTGGATCTCCCCTTCCCTTCTCCTACCAACCTGTGATGGATATGCACCATGACAGGGGGGTGGGGAGGGAGTGAGAGAGAGAGATAAATATATTCCCCACTTGGATTTAAGGGCTATGTTGTTACTGCAATACAGCTACCCTAAATAATTCAACTTCCCTCTTTCAGCTATTCTTAAAATAGTCAACCACTAATCTCTATGATTTCCTAAGACAATACTTTTTTTCAATACTCTCCCAAAAGTTCTTCCACTGACAACTGAATTATATCTACATCTAAGCTTTCTGAGATTGTGATATATTCTCACTTTGCTTAGTCATATTATTCCCCAGGATTTCTCAACATATACATTAAACTCATATTGTATTCTTTTTTCATTATTGGGATGTTAAATTTTTATTTCCTTCTCTCTATGTTGTTTTAAACAGTCTTTTTGTTTTTCTTACTGTGCCCACCCTCTTTGCCCTTTCCTTCTCTCTTATACCCCATTTCCCTCTTATTTCTCCTCTTTTTCCATTCTCCATCTAGCCAAGGCTTATTTATAATTTTATCTTTTTTGTGGAACCCAGCTTTCTCTCTCTTTCCTCCCTGGTTGTTGCTTGATTGATTGCTTGTAGTGCTCAGTTTTTGCCACTGATGGTATTTAGTACCTTTTGATACATTATTAAGCAATGTTCCTACATATTTCATACATGCCATTCCTATCTGTTCAACAAGTTTCTTGAAATCATGAATCATGTCAATATTTAATGTGTAAACAGCAGTCATTAATAATAATCACTAATATTTAGGATTAATTAACTAAGCCTTCTATATAGATTATTTTATTTAATCTTCACACATACTCCATGAGGTCTTTGTCATTATAATAATAATCACATGCTATTGCACTATTATTATGCTTAGTTTAGAGATTAGGGAACTACAGAAATGCAGAGAAGTTAAGTTGCTTTCCCACCGTGGTACAACAATATATGGCAAACTGAGACCAAACTTGTTATCTCAGCTCTACATGCAGTAAATACATGCTGTGCTATTATATTTATTAATACATGATGTCAAAATCTGAGCAAAATCTTATCCTTCCAAATTTTACTCAAATTCTACTTATTCCTTAATACTATGTTTTCCATTATTCTTCTGTTACTACTGACACTCAATCAAAATTAGTGTTCATTTTCCCCTTTATATTATAACATGTTTTTCATTTTGTTTTCATGTTCAGATTATAAAATCCTGAAGACAGAGACTGTCTTATATATTTTTGTTCCCTCAGCATCTGGCACAATGACCTAATTAGTGATTATTGAAATATATAAGCATTGAATTTGAATAGAAAATAGATTGAGAGATGAAATACTTCTTTTAACATATAGGGGCAAGGTAGTGAGATTTGAGGATAGTAGCTAGAGTTCAAACAACAATTCAAAAATATATCTAATGCAGGTGTTATTTATATGACACTGCTCAATGCCATAGAGACAAAGCAATCAATAAATGTGTGTGGTAAGGAGATATTACCCAGAGCATTTAGAAAAGTCTTTACAGAAAACTCGAACTCTGAATTCATATTTTTTTCAAGTGTGTTTCCTGTCTTCTTTGCTCGAATCTTACTTTTAGCTACCTTTCTGGGTATTTGTTCATAATGTTGGTGGATCATATTTCAGTGACTGTTTCTGATATCAGGTGGCCCAGTTCATGCTATTAATCTTTCCTACTCTTGTAGAATCCTATCCTGCCCCTCAGGGCTGCCCAATTACACTGCTCAGTGAAGACTATTCAGCTAGTCTGAGTTTATTAAGTATCTTTATTGAACAATTGGAATACTGATGAGAGTTGTTCAGGCTTAGACTTAGATAATGTGCAAAAAGAACACTGTTCACAGAGTTATCAATATTTTATGTGGTTATATAGAGGATTTGTCCACACATGGTCTGCTGGATATGTGGAATGCAATTGTGATGATATCTCCATAGGGAAAAAAAGTACAGCACATTAAATGAATATTAACAATGCATTATACTCAGTATTTTTATTAATTTATTCATGTATAACAAGCACATATGTAACATCTATTATGCTCACATCAGGTTTCTAATAATAACAGCTAGCATTTATTGAATGATTTCTAAATGTCAAACACCTTATAAATACTTTCCTCTACATAGATGCTACATACTCTCTTCTACTCACATTGTATATTTATATATAATTACACATAATATATGTACTATTACATTTTAGTTACATAAGCTTACATAATTTTATACAAATATTTTTAAGTGGTAGGTACATCTGAGCCATAAAAACACTGATCTTAAGAGTCCAGGAAGATGAGGAAGAATCAGCAAAAATACTAATATAGAGAGACAGTTAATGAGAGGGAAACAAGTAGAGTGGTTTACTAGAAGCCAAATGAAGAAGACATCTCAAGAAGAAAGTGAACAGTTGAGTTTAATCTGATCAACAAGGTGACCTGTGAAAACTGAATATTGAAATAGTAATCTGTCACTCATTTGTGACTTTGGCAGGAACAGTTGTGATGGAATGTTGAGGATGCAAGTTGGGATGGGCTCAAGAAAGAATGGAGAAAGAAAAAATGCAAGTAGTTTGAAGGTGTAAGATACAATGTGTTTTTTTTATTTTTATTTTTTCTGTTTCTGTTTTTTGTTTGTTTTCAAGCAGGATGGCAGTGATAATAGGGAAGCAGGAGTAAGGAGCAAGAATATCTACCCCATCTCAGGTCCTAGTGATATAAGAATATGATAAAACAGTCACCACCAGTGAGAGAGTGAAAGAAAAATAGCATCTCTTTTGTGAAGAATCAGATTTCTGGTAGAGCAAGAAGAAAGGAATGTTCAATGGAGTATATATTATATTATTTAATCTGTTTAATCTTCACTAAAATCCCGTAAGAGAAATTCTGTTTTCCAGATGTGGGAACAGAAGGTTTAAAGATATCAAGCTATCTTGCTTAAGTTCACATAGCTTCTACATCTGGCAGCCATGATGCAAGCTCAGGAAGCCTGGGCCATGCTGCCAAACCCTTTTATATATTATATTATTTAATCTGTTTAATCTTCACTAAAATCCCGTAAGAGAAATTCTGTTTTCCAGAGGTTTAAAGATATCAAGCTATCTTGCTTAAGTTCACATAGCTTCTACATCTGGCAGCCATGATGCAAGCTCAGGAAACCTGGGCCATGCTGCCAAACCCTTTTATATTTTTTTTTATTTTTGTAGGAACCTTTAAAATTTAC
>NW_012149175.1:1534258-1535021 GCF_000956105.1 Propithecus coquereli
AATTTCTTTTTCTAGGCTATATTTAAAGAAAATAGAAAATATTAAAGTAACACACTTGTTCATCTCAAGTGTTTTTGAACTCATATATGTACTGATTCCAGAGATGTTGAATTTTTGTAACAATAATAGTAAGAAATCGTCAATGTTTTGCTCCCGAATTTCTAAATACAAGAAAAAACAAGAAGGTGGAATATTGCCAACTTTTACGTTTATTCTGACTTTTTTTTTACTTGAAAGAGAAATTATTTTTAATACAGAGTTGCTTTATTGTTGAATTACACATTCAGATGAAAGCAGCAGCATTAATTATATTTTTTTTTTGTCATTTTGTGAAGGTGCTTTCTATTTTTTTTAAACGAGTTGGGGTCTTGCTATGTTGCTCAGCCTGGAATGCAGTGACTATTTACAGGTGTGATCCTAGCACACTATAGTCTTGAACTCCTGGGATAAAGTGATCCTCCTTCCCGAGCCTCCCAAGTAGTTGGGACTATAGGCACATGTATCCATACCTAGCATTTTTTTTTTTTAATAATTAACTAGCCAGGAAAAAATTCTATTGTTGTCAATCCTAGAAACTTGTAAATATCCTTTGTTAAATATTGATAGTTTTAAGTGACATGGGCAGTGTGTGGTTGGGTGGATGCAAATACTTATTAATCTATCTGAAAAACTCCAAACCATACCAAAATTAATTATGTATTCTTTGAGGGGTGTTCACCTATAAATTTTGAAGATTTTACAATATATTAGACTCTTACATGTA
>NW_012149175.1:1535606-1537461 GCF_000956105.1 Propithecus coquereli
ACCTTTTTTACAATAGGCTAAGATACAAGTGTGAAGAATGGAAGCCAGGTACTCTCCTAATCCCATAGACTACTCAAATTTTTTCTTTGCCTTCATTGTTTTCTCTGGTTAAATTTTTGCCAAAGAATTTGGGAATTTTTAATTATTAGTGAATGCCTTAACTGAAAGTAACAAGATATATTCTAGATATGACAACAATGTGGCTCTGATACCCCGTAAAGGGGATATTTTCCACCTCAAACTCCAAATTTGAATTTTGAAGGAATAATATTAGTTATAAATCTGTCAATAATTTGGTAGGTAATATCTTACTTTTCTTAACTCATTCAGTAGATTGCAATCAAATTCAAATGTAAGAGAAGAATGCCTAGAGTTTCTCTATGAAATTGGTACCCTGATCTAGTCTCTAAAAGTCTAAAACATAAGGTCATAAGAAGCTGGAAAAAGAAATCATTTTTTTTCATGAGATCCTGAGTCATCAAAGTTCAAGCATCTCTTCTGTGTTACACAAATTGCAAAATGTGACACAGAGTGGAGAAATGAAGTCTCCCTAGTTCAGTAAAGGAATAGAGAAAATCACTGCCCCTGTCTGGAGTACAGTTTCCTTATCCATTACAGAAGGAATTAATATTTAAAAATCCTTTATTAAGAGACTATATTAATTAGTCAAGTAGACTGATGGGAATCATCCACATAAATGGTCTTCATCTGTTTTAAGTATTCAAAAACTTAATATCCCCTTTTCTGTCCATGGTTCTGAATAGAACCAGATAAATATGTCCTGAATCTTGATTGTTTCAATATCATATTTAATGAGCTCATTACACACTCTAGATAATGTGTTATGCCCCTTGACATAGACAGAAGGATAGCTCCCCAAAGATGACTATGTCCTAATTCCTTGCACTTGTGAATGTGTTACATTACATGACAAAAGAGAACTAAGATTGAAGATAAGATTTTTAGTCAATCAGCTGACCTTAAAAGACTATTCTGGAATATACAGGAAAGGCCAGTGTAATCACTAGTGTCCTTAAAAATGATGGAGTACAGCAGATAAGTTCAATGTCAAAGGAAAATGTGACTATAGAAGAAGTGAGAGTGATGTGATGTGAGTAGGACTCAACTGGTTGTTAATAGATTCGAATATAGAGGGAGGACAAAAAGCAAGTGAAAGTGGGCTGTCTCTAAAAGCTAGAGATAAGGAAATGAATTTTCCTGTAGAACTAGGGAAAGGAATACAGCCCTGACCACATCTTGATTTTAGGCCAATGAGACTTTTTATCTTATCAAACCATAAGATAATAAATTTATGTTATTTTAAGCCATGTAGTCTGTGGTAATTGTTACAGCAATTATAGAAACTAATACATCTCTTAAAGATTTTAGAGCATGGTGAGGAATACAGGAAAGAAAATTCATAAACCTGTCAATGTAGCATTGAAAGAATGTGATAGGAGCTCAGAATAGGTAAATAAATCATTCTTCCACCAGCCCTACTGAATCCACTGAATTGTTTTTGTTTTTTGCTTGTTTTTGTTTTTGTTTTGGGGGGGTTGTTTTGTTTTTACAGATTGTTTTTGAGTTTAGTCTTGAATAGGAATAGAATAGATGGAGGAACAGATATGGTGATAGAGGTTGGAAAATGTTAGCTCAAACAAAAGAGTAGTATATGCTGTGACATAAAGCTATGAAAGACTTTTATATACTTGCAAGAATCACAACTTATAGAAATTATCTTTAAGTGGATTCCACCATGAATGTGTCTCAATATAGCCATGCTTAACCTTGACGTGATTTTTTGTGTGAAGCTTCCAAAAATGTGGTGCTCTTTTCTAGTATTAGAAAATAATTG